>NW_026731596.1:232500-435000 GCF_028476545.2 Physella acuta
CCCCTGAACTACTCGATGATCACCTACCCCCCCCCCCCCCACTCCCCCTGAACTAGTCTATGATCGCCCCTGAACAGACAACCAGCGAGTTGTCGGACTTGATACCCCCACATCCCCCACAGCCTGATCAATCTCCCGCTCAGGTGAGGGACAAAATATCCGTTCCCGCGTCTCGGCAGGGGAGCACGTGACCGTATCAACACCGGCTTGCATGATAGGTAAAGATGGGAGACAAGACCGGCGTAAAGCTGTCGACTCGCCTAACGTATCTCAGCCCTGCTGCATTCAACCAGATCAAAGAACTCGCGAGATTTATACCTGCAGCTTGGTTGGCTTCTTCTCATACACCTCGGCTACACACACTCAACACTCACAGTATAACACACATACACCCCCACACACCCCACAGACACATACAGTCATCATTAATTATTAATAGACATAATCACACACATGGGATATAAACATACCATTATTGTAATAAAACGGGTAGGTAAAGCTCATGTTTGCTAAACCGAAAAGTCCCAAGTTCGAATCCCGGGCAGAAGAGGCTGGGGACAGCAACTCTTCTAGGAGAGACAACTCCGAAATGAAACAACCACCGCCTTGTAGTTTGTTCTTGGTTGGACAAAGCCTGTGAACTCAAATTCAGGCAGAAAAGCAGTAATCAACTGCTTACATGGCTCAAAACAAATTGCCCAGTAATACTTAAATGGGTTGGAGTAAATCCCCATTGCAACATTCCAAATAGATCAAATAAGAATAGATGAAGCAATAAGATATGAAGTAATATGTAGCCATACACAGTTGCACATTCAGCTATCATATATCTGCACATGGATGCACATTCAGCTGCCGTATAGCTGCACACGGTTGCACATTCTAATGTGCATATAACTTCACAAACCCAACTCATCATCTACTATTACTAACCTTGTGACCCTGAGATCACCCTCCCCCACCCTCCCCCACCCTATTCACGACCCCAGGTCCCTTTCGCCTGCCACATCAAAGTATCACTGACGTGAAAAGTGACAAGTAATCAAAACATCACCCCGTTCAGCCGGAAGCCGGTGATTGTACCACGTCAACAGCCATACGATCCCAGGCTTTGCCGGCTCGTCCTTAATTAAGGCCGGCTCTATTATCATGCCGGCTCCTCGGCTGTTCAATCGTGAAATCAGAAATGCAGACAAGAAGAAATGGCTTGTTATATTTCTGATTACATCAACAAATCTCGTACAGAATCACGCAACTCGTCTTGATATAATTAGGCGGGCTTGGATAAAAGTAGATATGTATAAACACACTTATATATATATATATATATATATATATATATATATATATATATATATATTGCTTGTATATCATTGCTGGTTTAACCCATTTCATATCGTGTTATTCTGTTACATTTAAATTACTGTACTCCATTTCCACAAACCTTGAATCTATACAAAGTTCCATTTCTACAAACTTTGAATCCATACAATGTTCCATTTCTACAAACTTTGAACCTATACAAAGTTCCATTTCTACAAACTTTGAATCTATACAATGTTCCATTTCTACAAACTTTGAATCTATACAATGTTCCATTTCTACAAACTTTGAATCTATGCAATGTTCCATTTCTACAAACTTTGAATCTATGCAATGTTCTATTTCTACAAACTTTGAATCTATACAATGTTCCATTTCTACAAACTTTGAATCTATACAATGTTCCATTTCTACAAACTTTGAATCTATGCAATGTTCCATTTCTACAAACTTTGAATCTATGCAATGTTCCATTTCTACAAACTTTGAATCTATACAAAGTTCCATTTCTACAAACTTTGAATCTATACAATGTTCCATTTCTACAAACTTTGAATCTATACAATGTTCTATTTCTACAAACTTTGAATCTATACAAAGTTCCATTTCTACAAACTTTGAATCTATGCAATGTTCCATTTCTACAAACTTTGAATCTATACAATGTTCCTTTTCTACAAACTTTGAATCTATACAATGTTCCATTTCTACAAACTTTGAATCTATACAATGTTCCATTTCTACAAACTTTGAATCTATACAATGTTCTATTTCTACAAACTTTGAATCTATACAATGTTCTATTTCTACAAACTTTGAATCTATACAATGTTCCATTTCTACAAACTTTGAATCTATACAATGTTCCATTTCTACAAACTTTGAATCTATACAATGTTCTATTTCTACAAACTTTGAATCTATACAATGTTCCATTTCTACCGAATGTCCTGCTCAGAAAGCCCGTACGGTGGGTTCCAACCTGCCCCTCCCCTCCACCCCGTCCCTAGCGTGAGCTCTATCAGACCGTCTTTTGTCCACGTCACGAGCCGTCGTCTGTTGGTTTGGTCAAGCGTCGGACACGAAGGGGACATAACTTGGCCGTTTTCAGAAGGGGTCAGACGGTGTCAGCTACGTCACGCAACGACAGACCACGGGGCGATGTGACATCACACACTAACCACTGGGCGATGTGACGTCACACACTAACCACTGGGCGATGTGACGTCACACACTAACCACTGGGCCCTGTGACGTCACACTCTAACCACTGGGCCCTGTGACGTCACACACTAACCACTGCATCATATGACGTCGCGAAGTAATGGTTGAATTTTAATAGGTCAATCAATAACAGTTAGTTCTTGCTAGATCACACAATAAGCAATGAACGATGTGACGTGACATAATAACGGTTGGACACTGTTACACCAATCAACAACAATTGCTTCTGGTTTCGTCATATAATAGCCCAAAACCGTCCAGTTTTTTAACCGCCTCCTGCCAAGATTGATTCGTCAGAACAAAAGCTGTTGGGTTTAACCAAGCGTTGCAACACCTTGTGAGAAGTTTTCTTTTTTTTTTCTAAGGCAGGAACATAACATTGGTTGCATCAGAGTGGAAAGGGTTCGTATTTGTTAGTATCACCTGATACATTATGGACTTAGTTTAATTAATGAATGACTCACATTTGTTAGTATAACCTGATATTTTATGGACCTAGTTTAATTAATGAAGGACTCACATTTGTTAGTATAACCTGATATTTTATGGACCTAGTTTAATTAATGAAGGACTCACATTTGTTCATATCACCTGATTCATTATGGACCTAGTTAAATTAAGGAATGATTCACATTTGTTCGTATTACCTGATACTGATACATTATGGACCTAGTTTAATCAAAGAGTTTCAAAATCCTAATGAGAGTAGTAAAAAAAAAACCATTGTCCATTGTCTAGGGAATTTAGCTCGAGTGGTCAGTGTCCATTGATTCCATCCTATGGTAACGGTGCCGCTGACCAGTGGAGGTAAATTGGTCTGGGTCGGGTGATCAAGGGCCAGGCTATTTGCTCCCTGTGTGGCCAGACTCAAGTGGCCTTCAAGTGGGGATCTTAGCCAGGCTGGCCGGGCGGTAATAAAAGTTGGACTGGAGAGCTTGAGAAACCTGGCAGCCGTGTCACGTGATGGCCGCCATCACGGGTCCTGTTCGACTGTTGCTGTGATTTCGTTACGGTCAGATTATCGTTCCTTGTGGGGTGGGTCCCGCCCACTTACAAGCGAGAAACGACGTGATTATCTTCCCTTGATTGACGTGGTTACCCTCCCCTGATTGTCGCAGTCCGCAGCTTGCTAGCACATAGTAAGGACAGCTGTTGTCTTATTGTCACACGGGTGGGGGAGGGGGGGGGTGGAGGTTTATAGAACTTAAAAGATCATTGGAATGTTAACGTGTTGTGTAAAATATATTGGGGATAATCAAACTCAATAGCATATCAACTGAGGACGTGGCCAATAACAATAATATAATAATAATAATAATAATATATATATATATATATATATATATATATATATATATATATATATATATATATATATATATATAATATTTAAAAACATAGACGACATTTTATCAACAAAGACTTTAACCTGACAAAACAAAAGCGATGGATGCAGGGTGTAAACAAACGTGGAACCAACAGACGAAAAGAGATGCCAGAAGTCTTGACCGACCTGCTCAACTTAAAAGAATTTTTTTTAAAATAGCTGGCTTAAAGTGCGATGTAACGAATTTACGATGGCGGACAATAACACTGTCAGTGTTACCCAACTAGACCTAGTGTTACCCAACTAGACCAAATGTTACCAAACTAGACCTAGTGTTACCCAACTAGACCTATTGTTACCCAACTAGACCTAGCGTTACCCAACTACACCTAGTGTTACCCAACTAGACCTAGTGTTACCCAACTAGACCTAGTGTTACCCAACTAGACTTGTGTTACCCAACTAGACCATGTGTTACCCAACTACACCTAGTGTTACCCAACTAGACCATGTGTTACCCAACTAGACCTATTGTTACCCAACTAGACCTAGCGTTACCCAACTAGACCTAGTGTTACCCAACTAGACCTAATGTTACCCAACTAGACTTAGTGTTACCCAACTAGACCTAGTGTTACCCAACTAGACCTAGTGTTACCCAACTAGACCTAGTGTTACCCAACTAGACCTAGTGTTACCCAACTAGACCTAGTGTTACCCAACTAGACCTAGTGTTACCCAACTAGACCTAGTGTTACCCAACTAGACCTAGTGTTACCCAACTAGACCTAGTGTTACCCAACTAGACTTACAGTGTTACCCAACTAGACCTAGTGTTACCCAACTAAACCTAATGTTACCCAACTAGACCTAGTGTTACCCAACTAAACCTAATGTTACCCAACTAGACCTAGTGTTACCTAACTAGACCTAGTCTTACCCAACTAGACCTAGTGTTACCCAACTAGACCTAGTGTTACCCAACTAGACTTAGTGTTACCCAACTAGACTTAGTGTTACCCAACTAGACCTGGTGTTACCTAACTAGACCTAATGTTACCTAACTAGACCTAGTGTTACCTAACTAGACCTGGTGTTACCTAACTAGACCTGGTGTTACCTAACTAGACCTAGTCTTACCCAACTAGACCTAATGTTACCCAACTAGACCTAGTGTTATCCAACTAGACCAATTGTTACCCAACTAGACTAAGACTAGTAACAGATCCATTCTAAGGTAACATTTAGACGTAAAATTTGACAGCACAGAGTGGATGTTATGATGTAACCGAAGCTGTTGATGTGATAAGCCGTACTGCGCATGATCTTTGTTTACTTAACTCTGTGGCCTGGGAAGGATTTATTTTTGGCGGATGTTTACAATTTTTCTCCATGTTTATATTTACAAACGCAAACACAAAAGAAAACGCAAACACAAACACAACGCAACACAAATTCAAACACAAACGCAATCATACAAAAACACAAACGCAAACGCAAACACAAACTCAATCACAAACACAAACGCAAACGCTTTATGAAATGGCCTTATCAAACAAACGGCTGTGTATTTCAACAAGAATGCTATCATGGACATCCGCGCAATTAGCATTCACATTTTTACTTTCTCGTATATACGTAGTATAGAGAAAGTATTGTAATCGTGCAAAAAAAAAAATCGAGATTTTTACAAATCTCGACGTTTTACACCTCACTGATACGGAAAAACATAATTTTGCAATCTTGTCCGTATGTCTGTGTGTGTGTGTGTGTGTGTGTGTGTGTCTGTGTATCTGTGTGTCTGTGTGTAAACACGATAACTTGAGTACCGTTACAGCTAGGTTGATGAAATTTCATATATAAGTATTATATCAAAATCGTAGATCCGTATCAACTTTTGAGCGATTTCCGACAACCGGAAGTGGTACTTTTTCTACTTTGAATTTTTCAAAAGCCTATAACTTGAGTACTATTTCAGATAGATAAATGAAATTCCACTTGTAAGTAAAAGATTTAATTCTCTACCTTCTGTTAAATTTTGAGTAATTTCCGTTGACCGGAAGTAGTAATTTACGTTACTTCCGATTTCTCAAAAAACTAATGTAAATTTTAAAAGTACTAATAATATTGCGCACTATTATGCGCTTTTTTATTTGGCGTTCACTTGGTGTGCAATTAATTTGTCTACGAGATTTTATTCTGTTTTTAAAACTTTAAGTATTTAAAATGGATTAAAAATCATATCTATATCCCGAGTTCCCATCCCCTGTTATTTTATATAAGAATATTCGAGAAAGTTTAGGGGAGATCACTCCCGGTTTATTTACCTTAAATAGCAATATTTCGTGTTAGTTGAATTTTTAAAAATTACCTCCTCTGGCATAATTTTAGATATTTTACTTTATTAGTTTTATTCGACACTACTGCTATTAAAATGTATTCATTTTTTTCTATGCTATATAAAACAGAAAATATTATTTGACATTGATCCGTTTAATAAGTTTTAGCAATGTGCGTGTATTTAATATTTTCTTTGCGGTCTTTGTTGACGTATGCAAAAGAGTAAAAACTTTGCCGAGAATCGAAAAATTTAAGTCATTACATAAATAGACCTTACTCCGCTATTTAGTTGTTTTATTTTTAACTTTTCAGCAATTTATAATTAGTGAATTCGACACTACCAATGTTGCGGCTGAAAATATTTTCCTTAAAAACACTATCAGAGCTAGTGAAGGACGATTATCCCCCCCCCCCCCCTCCCACCCCGCCCCAGTGGAAGCAGCCATCCGTGACGACAGTTTACAGACGACAATGAAAAGATCAAGCAGAACTTGTTACCTCTCTTAGTTTCAAATCGTTTAAAAAATAAATTATCTGCCCTTAAAAACCGTCACTAATTCGACCCAGCTCTACCACGATTGTAAACATTCGGCGTAAACCACATGCCTTGAGAGCGAGGGAGGGGGCGGTTCGGCGTTCGTACGTGGTGGTGGTGTCCCACATGGTCCCTTGTAGAGAATTACATATGTAGATAAGACAATGAGATCCAAGTAATCTAGGCATATGGTGTTTACTTTTGTGTTTCTAGATTCTACAGCGGTGACGGACGGACGGACTGACACACTACCTGGCCGCTTATATTATAGGTCACGACGACTATGTTGGGATAAAACTGTGAATTCACAATTTTAAAACACCACAGATGACACCAGCTGTAGACTGATGCATGTGAGCTGTTTTGTTGAGTTCGCGTGTGGGGGGTGGGGGTGTGGAGTGTGGTCAAGCACCACGTGACTGGCAATGTAATCTCTTACATCTAGCACATTTAGCAAAATGTAATCACAACTAACTCACCTTGTTTATAAATCCACAGATCACAGCTTGTACCAACAGAGCCAGGCAGTCTTGGAGCTAACACCTCGATAAGCTGTACCAGACGTTAGTGTAACTGTACTAGACCTTACTGTACCAGAACTTACTGTACCAGACCTAACTGTACCAGACCTTACTGTACCAGACCTTACTGTACCAGACCTTACTGTACCAGACCTTACTGTACCAGACCTTACTGTACCAGACCTTACTGTACCAGACCTTACTGTACCAGACCTTACTGTACCAGATTCTACTGTAACAGACCTAACCGTGCTAGACCTTACTGTACCAGATCTAATTGTACCAGATCTAAGTGTACCAGTACAAGTGACGATGTAAATCACATTAGTGTTTGATGAAATCGTTACAGTCACACACACACACACACACACACACTCACAACCCTTGCCTTCACGACAATATCAGACCTGAAGAATACCGCATATACTGTAACCAACACATACGCCTCCCTATATACCGGACATATACAACTCTCAACATACCGGACATATACAAACCCAATATACCGGACAGACTCACCTCCAACAGTACCCGACATAAATAAGAGGGTGAAATAACAAGCTGCATTATTAAACTACCTCTTGGATCAATCGGCAACTCGAACACGGCACCGGACAGACCAAACCTAGGCAGGGCATCTTTTAGCACTACATAGACCACGTTTTTTAACCACAGCAAAGACTCGTGTTTTTCAACACCTACAAAGACCTACAAGGTGCTCAAGTGCAAAACTAAATTCACCTTTGGTCTCCCAGGTCAACCAATGCTCCGTGTTCAAATCAAGCAGACGACATGCCACTAAATGCCAGTGCCACCAGCTGGCATCTGGATATGACGTCATCCCTCTGGACCACGCCCAGCCTCAACATGACATCCGCCAACAGTTCACAGGTCACGTGGGAGGCCAACCAATCAGCTGGCGCCAACACGAGCCAGCCGGGTAAGGAGCTGAAGAGCTCCGTGCATGATATTGAGTACGACATATCCATGCGAATAGCCATCCTCTACGTGCAGATTGTGCTGGGCATATTCGGCGCCGTCCTCTTGTTTACATACATGATCCACGCGCGGAGGTGAGTTCTTCTTGACCTTGACCCATATCTGGTGTCTCGTCTCGACATAGAATAACCTATTTAAGGGGGAAAAAACCACAATTATTGTTGTTGTAAGGGAAAATATCACACATTTAAAAAAATAGTCTGTCGCGGGGGTTGTTTTTAGATGTAAAAATTAAAAGATCCAAGCTTAATAATTTCACACAATCAACAGACACGGACACATAGCATGATTGTAAGTGTAAATTTGATGTCTATCACACGTTTTTATTGTGCAACACACTCTCTATCATATGCAACCTACAAGTTGGTACACTCTACGTACACGTTAGCTTCACCCTTCACTACTTGCTGATGTACATATTCCTCACACGTTTACAAACATCGCACTTAATTTCCCACACAACCCGCACAGTGTAATTACATTCCACACACAATCACACAATTCTACACACTTAACACTGTATCTCTTAATGTACTAGACAAACTCTATTAAATTGAATGCAGTTTTCACTATCACTCTGATTTTTCTTCAACATTCCATGGCAAAAAAAAAATTGTTTGCTGAAATAAGTACGGTATTTTATTCTTTCAAAACAATTTTTTAGCGAAAATTGCCAGATTTTTTTCACCTGATAGAAATTTTTGTTTTTGTTGCAGGCGCCTGGACCTGCCGTCACCAAAAAGGTAAGTCTGTGCTTTCTCGTACGGAGGGGAGGAGTTATCTGGAGAAAATAAATAATAATGCATCGACTTATTCAGATACATGGCTTTCTCCTGGTCCACTAATGTGGTTCACCCGTGTGGTCCATCCCTGTGGACCACCCGTGTGGTCCACTCATAGTGTACCACTTGTGTGGTTCACTCATATGGTCCACTCGTGTGGTCCACTCATGTGGTCCACTCGTGTGGTCCACTCGTGTGGTCCACTCGTGTGGTCCACTCGTGTGGTCCACTCGTGTGGTCCACTCGTGTGGTCCACTCGTGTGGTCCACTCGTGTGGTCCACTCGTGTGGTCCACTCATGTGGTCCACTCGTGTGGTCCACTCGTGTGGTCCACTCATGTGATCCACTCGTGTGGTCCACTCGTGTGGTCCACACATCTGGTCCACTCGTGTGGTCCACACATCTGGTCCACTCGTGTGGTCCACACATCTGGTCCACTCATGTGGTCCACTAATGTGGTCCACTCGTGTGGTCGACTCATCTTGTTCACTATTGTGGTCCATTCACGAGGTCCAGGTATGTGTTGCCACCCACACCCACACCCACACTCACTTGAGCCTCACCCCCCACTACATGCCGCCATATTCAACCCCCCCCCCCAGGGGCTCAAATAATTACCTTAGTTCCAGTGTATGTCTCGTAATGTCTCGTTCATATCGTCTGTTGTCTTTATTTAAAGAAATGAAAAAACATATAGATAAGTAGGGTATGCCGTAAAGCGGAAATAATTCAATGAACCGCTCACTGCGTGCATTCAATGTACTTGTAGCGTATGGCCATATCACATGTTCTGCGAACACATTCTTGGTGTATTTATACAAATAGATTTTTAGTGTTGTAAGCATAGAGAAATATACGAATAGCATCGATAGAACTACAAACAAACACACAGACAGACAAATAAATAAGAAAACACCCCACCAAATAAATTTCCTTTACTTCAGTATATGACCATCATTTAAATAAAATAATTTATCTGGCTACATTGAGCTCGCCTCATGAAGTATTTCCTCTGCTACAAAATGTCCGAACCTGCTGGATTTCATTTTGTAAAAAGATGTTTTTTTCTCGGAACCCCCCTGCCGGGATTGTAAGAAAGATGAATTGATGAAGAAAATTACTCCATCGGTTTACAAAAAGCAATTTCAATGAATATCTAATTTGGCTATAAATATCTAATTTGGCTGTAAATATCTAATTTGGCCACAAGAAGGCATCCAGATAAAAGAATTGATAAGCATCTGGGGAACTAGAAGCCAAACAAAGTTTTTGTGGGAAGGACAAAAGCATTACGTTAAAAAACATTTGAATACAATTTTTTGATGAGGACATGACATTTGGGCAGGAAAGTTTTTTCATTACATGACATTAGGGCAGGAAAGTTTTTTCATTACATGACATTAGGGCAGGACATTTTTTTCATTACATGACTTTAGGACAGGAAAGTTTTTTGTTGAGGAGATGACATCAGGACAAAAAAGTTTTATGATGACACGACATGACATTAGGGCAAGAAAGGTATACTTTACCAGATACGTTTTTGATAATCTAAAATCTTAGCATACACATTTTTGACAAAAGAATAATTCATATTGACAGACAAGCAGCGGCTGATCCAAATGTCCACGCGATCTTTAGGGCTTACATTCGGGAATTTTTTATATAAAAGATTTATAAATAATACAGGTTCTGTGACTAGGTTTTTGCAATTTTTATTATTTCAGACATCCTAGAGTTCAACAGACACACTTTTATATACAGACATCTAAGATGTCAACATTCAACAACAGACATTTTAAAATACAGACAGCTTGATACAGACAGATATTTGTGTATAGAGGCATATTTAACTCACAACAGGCAGATATTTAACTCACAACAGGCAGATATTTAAAGTTCATCTTAGAGAAACTAAACCGGGCCACCCAGTAAATTAACATCAAATTCAAATCGACAACTTAGCCAGCGTTTAGCCTCACTATATCTTCTGGAACATTCCGTACGGCGTCATACGGTGGCGGGGTGGGGGGCGTGGGTTAAGGACCGCACAGGGTCAAACCACGGGGGGAGGGGATGACACCAATCAGTTTATTTAATTGTTGAGTTAGCTAGATCTGTGCGCACAGACACTAACCGACATTAGACTTTGGCGAAAATAGAAATGTAACCGATAAATGTTCAAAACCTAACATTCTATAAGGAGCAGGTGTGTTTGGCGCCAACTTAAAAAAATGTAACTGGCCATTGCTAAAATCATAGCCGTTATACGCTTGTAGCAGATTAAGTTGTATTTGATGAATAATAAATTGTGCTGTTTTTCTACTTATCTCTCTCACTATATCTTACTCTATCTCTCAATATATATATATATATATATATATATATATATATATATATATATATATATATATATATATATATATATATATATATATATATATATATATATATATATATATACAGTGGCGTAGCCAGGATCGTCTCAAGGGGGGGTGGGTTCCAATTTTTACCCGGGGACAAACTTTCGATTTGCACCCCCCCCTCAAACTTTCGATTTGCACCCCCCCCCCCCTCAAACTTTTGATTTGCACCCCCCTCATACTTTTTCTATATACCGAGGGGTCTATGGGGGGGTTATGCCCCCCCCCCCCCACAATCCCCCTGCCTAAGCCACTGTATATATATATATATATATATATATATATATATATATATATATATATATATATATATATATATATATATATGTGTGTGTGTGTGTGTGTATTTTCACTGAAAAATATACATACACTCTATAGCGAAAATATTAAACACGAAAAAATTACACTTCGCTGAATGAAAACTAATAGCTTTCCCAGACCGATTTTTTCCTACTTGTAATTGTCTCTCCGTTAAAAATTATATCGAAACATCTTATCCGTTGATTATGAAATTTGTTGACGGTTGTATTCAGGTAGTAAATTGGGTGCTCAAATCATTTAATCTTGAGTAAAAATTTGTGAATTTAAGCCGTGTTTTTTTT
This sequence comes from Physella acuta, assembly GCF_028476545.2. Taxonomy (NCBI): domain Eukaryota; kingdom Metazoa; phylum Mollusca; class Gastropoda; family Physidae; genus Physella; species Physella acuta. The sequence continues at coordinate 244,574 of NW_026731596.1, forward strand.
CTATTTAAATTTTTTTTTACCCGAACTCAGGTCGAAACAAACTGCTATTTCATGACGGGTCATGATATTTCTAGTCTGTGAAGAGCTTAGTATTGCTAACGACATCGTCAACGATAGTTGAAACAGTTGATCAGATTATGGAGCGCAGTAGTTTGGAGCCGTGGAGAGAAGTGCTAAACAAAAATCATTAATGTTGATTAAGTAGTATTTGTCATTAGCCGAGGTCAAGAAACAGGAACTCTACTTTATCTGCCCAATGCATCGCTAGGTCTAAAGAGGAGTCTTTACTTTACTTTAGGTATTATTTAGTATTTAGATTCGTATACTTATTTTTAAAAAAATTGAAGGCACCCATACAATGTGAATAGTATATTTACTGTTATGTATTCAAATAAACGTAATTGGGTTAGTATTTCTATACCGAAAAAACTCTCACAATACTAACCTTTACCCGTTTTCCATTAACCTTTTAGTCATTTATTTATTTTAATAATTGAAAAAGCATTAGACTTTCCATTTTCAATTTCATTGCTTATCTAAACGTCTAAATGTCTAGCTAGAAAGTGCTACACTGTAAAATAAGAAGGTAAAATTAAAAAAAAAAGGTTTTGTATGTTTAGGCTGGATTAAGTGTGATTCCCTTCATAAAACTGAAACAACGGCTCGAAAAATCATTCCGATATTAAATATTTTTTTCTCTTTTAAAAGAATTAAAAGTAAGAATAATTAAGACAAACAGAATTAGTAAACATTGAAACTAAACTCTACCCTTTAAGCTGTGAACTTCTATTTTAAGAGCGACATTAGAAAATCGTTAATACAACTGCATAATTATACTATATCGATACTGTAGTTTAATAATTATTTTAATAAATTTCTATAATTTAAAATTTGAAGTTAGTTTTACTTGTCTTAAAATTATTATTATAATTAAATATCATTTTCTTTCACATAAACAAAGTATAAAATCCGTTTTTAGGATGCTGCCTCCCTGAGAACTAGAATAAAATCGTCTTTGGTCAGTTTTAACGGCCTTTAGACGTTTTTAGGATGCTGCCTCCCTGAGAAATCGAATAAAATCGTCTTTGGTCAGTTTTAACGGCCTTTAGACGTTTTTAGGATGCTGCCTCCCTGAGAAATAGAATAAAATCGTCTTTGGTCAGTTTTAACGGCCTTTAGACGTTTTTACCCAAGGGGATACTTTTTTTTTCGAGAGTCTATAAAGTTCCGACAACGAACTGATGAAGTTTCATGGGGAGTGTTGGAGAATTTTCGGACAAGCTGACGCCGACTGACATGTGACGCCAACTGACATGTAACGCCGACTGACATGCTGACGCCGACTGACGCCGACTGACATGCTGACGCCGACTGACATGCTGACGCCGACTGACGCCGACTGACATGCTGACGCCGACTGACGCCGACTGACATGCTGACGCCGACTGAGACTGGTCGTAAAAACTCCCCCAAGAACCAACGTCTTATCCTTTCAACAAAGTACCATTAAGTGAGATTTTTCAAGGAGAAATTTAAACTTTTTTCTGCACGGGATTCTGCTTGAGCTCTGATGGAGAAATGAAAACTGTCACAAGTCACGTGACCTCATCAAGGGGGCCGGGACGTCAAATGTGATCAGATAGGAGGCACTCGCGCAAAAACAGAGGAATATAAATCTACTTGAGAGGGGCGGGCCGACTGGAGGGGAGGGGGTGGGGGCAGGTGGTGGTAACACGTGACCCATCCCACCATTTAAAAACACGAGCTTCATCTGAAGAGTTTAGCACATTCAAGCGATAAAAAGTCATTCGATGTTTTTTTTTCTTGTCAAAATCTTCACCGACTACAGGTGAAATGTAAAAAAAAAAGTGGGTTTTCTCCTAACTTATGGGGAATTTCAGAAGGTTTAGAAGAATTTGAAAAATGTAACATTGCAACGGAAGTAATAACTCGTCATCTATCATTAAAAGACTATGTACATTGCGGCTAGACTGTGTCAAAATTCGCTAAAAAGCTCGTCTACACCCACGCAGAAGACGTTCTTTCTGCCCAGAGGCGTAGCGACCCCTCCCGGCGCCCGGGGCGAACTTTCAGTTTTGCGCCCCCATATATATATATATATATATATATATATATATATATATATATATATATATATATATATGTAACGAGTCTATTTGCCTGTAGTGCCAAATTGTTAACGAGTCTAACCACTCATTCTACACAACATCGACCACAGTATAGATACTCGAAGATGCAGGTTCACTATTGATCCTTTTATTACATGAATCAAAGAAATGCTTCACAATAATATAATGAATCAAAAGAAATGCTTCACAATAATAGTCTGAATCAACTGACCCCCAACAGTCCTCACTAGTCTTCACATAACTGAATGCACATGTCTATCGTCCTTATTAACACAATACGGCTAACCCGTTCAATAACCAACTTGATACTGCCACTCTCCTACTGACTGACTGAACTGATCTCGACTCATCTCATCTCCGTTCTGTCTCCCCCTGATCTCAGCCGTCGCCTTCCTATATATCCCTTCGTATTCGTAATCGGATTCGTAATCGTAATCGTAATCGTAATCGATTCAAATCGTTGCATCAGAATGTTAATTACGCCGCTTCTGTCATACAGTCCGATTAATAAGCCATCTGCACTGTGACGTCAGCCTGTGAACTGCGCAGCGGCTTTGTGATCGTTATCAGCCTAACACCTGCACTATTGCGTTGTTATCATCTCTGGTAACTACACCTAGTTACATCTATATATTTATATATTTATATGTGTATGTGTGTGCGACGGTCCGGAAAAAATTAATAATTACGCTGTATGATTGTCGTTCCCTAAAACTTAACTCGACGCCAATTAAATTCCCCTTAAGATGCATTATCCTTTAAAGATGATCATTAGTAATGTCAGAAAAAAAAAATTGTAGCAGGTGCTAATTTGTTTAGGACAGACTATTTATGTTTTATTTTTGGAACAGTCTCTGTTATGATATAGTATATATTTGGATTATAAGTTTGTTAGATTAAGGTCATACAATTGACATACAATAGCAAATTATTGTTCACATTGGAATACGATATGGGTATTTCGTTGACTGGTTGATTGTATAAAGAAACAAGCTAGAGGAAACAAACTGGAATCCAACGGACACAATAGCTTGAAGTCTTGGATTTATCAGATGTGCGCTGTCTTCTCGCGCACAGTCAACAACAAATTCAGAACTAATTGTACTGGTTGAAGAAGCTGTAATAACCGGTTTAATGATAATAGCTGACGTCCATGACGTTCAGATTAGAATCAGAAGCGATAAAATACGTTCTAAGTAGATGTGGAATTCAAATGCATTGTCAAAAAAATTCAATCAGGATCTATAGCTGAATATGATGTATCCTTTACTGTATGGTTCGGGGCTAGGTTAAAGACAGTGGAGAATGAAAAGGTGGTGGTTTGGACACATGAGAAAGACAAAAAATAACACCACTATGGGAAAGTGGAAGAGAAAAAGACCAAATAAAGTCCCGAAGGAAATAGTTTGAAATAGAGAAGGGGGAGGCTGGATTATTAGGGTTCGATCTTCATAAAAATCAAGTGAGATGACGAAGTGTTGCCCACGCCTATGTTCCATGGACAAAAATGGTAGAGCGGATTTTAAACGTCACAAACTTTTTTTATGTTACACAAAATACGCTTCAGTAGAAAAGGTTTCTTTTCTGAGTGATATCGGTTATTTATTCCTTAATCCGATGTGAATTCGTTCCGATTTTAGTCTTCAAAAAGCGCCCCCCTCCCCCATCTAGGAAAGCTGGAAAGCGGTTTTTTCGGTCAATGTTTACAATATACGTTTACAGTTACACAATCGAGGTAGAAAACAGTTAAATCAAAATGCAAAGGCTCTCAGCCGTTAAATTTCTGTACTTTGACTGTTTATAATTCAAAATTGCAGCTTAAAATGAGCTTTTAAAATTATTTTCTACCCCTTTTGGCGCCCCCTAGGGTCGGCGCCCGGGGCGGCCGCCCTCCCCGCCCTCCCCTAGCTACGCCTCTGTTTCTGCCACCTTCTCTACTGTAGCCTGGGAATCGCTGATGGCTCGTTTGGGTTAAATCAGCGACATGTCCCAACAATAGCACACTTTACTTTACATCATCAGTAAACACATCCCAGCCCTAACCCTTGCTTTAGTAGTCTGACCCTTAAGTACTTGTAGAATCCAATGAGCCGTTTGGGGCCACATGGGACGTTTAGGGCCATATGGGCCGTGTAGGGCCACATGGGCCGTTTGTGGCCACATGGGCCGTGTAGGGCCACATGAGCCGTGTAGGGCCACATGGGCCGTTTAGGGCCACAGGAGCCGTGTAGGACCACAGGAGCCGTTTAGGGCCACAGGAGCCGTGTAGGACCACAGGAGCCGTTTGGGGCCACATGGGCCGTGTAGGGCCACAAGGGCCGTTTAGGGCCACATGGGCAGTTTGGGGCCACATGAGCCGTGTAGGGCCACATGAGCCGTTTGGGGCCATGCATTAAAATACATTTATGAGAACTTTATTTGATCGTTAGTGTCTATTGGCGTCACTAGCAACCAATGGGGCCATCAGGAGATGTCACGTGATCGTATACTCATCCCCGATTGGACAGCCATTTATTAGTCTTGTCTGGGTCCGTCTGGTCTAGGTCTAGCACCAGATGACGGACGATCGCTGGAACTTGATCAGGACCAAACGTTTTGTGTGCGCCGGAGGAAATCATTGGCTGGGATCTGTTTATTGCACCATATCTGGGGGTGGGGGGGGGGGGGGTGGGGGTGTTTGGGGTGGAGGGTGGGGGGGACAACAACAACTTACAAGGGGGACTTATGTAGATGGGCAACAAAAATAGTACGCACAGCCTAGATTAGCAAAACTATGTGGGTAGGACCACACACGACCTTAATATAGCGTCCATCAACAGTCCATCGACTGTCAACAGTCCATCGACTGTCAACAGTCCATCGACTGTCAACAGTCCATCGACTGTCTGTTATGAGGTGTGGTATGACTGGATTAAATGCAAAAGAAAAGGGTTGCAAATAAATAGTGATTACATAGAATCAAGATTTGTAAGATAGTGACGTTTTGTGTTGCTGAGTAGAGCAAGCTTAGTTTAGTTTTCTCCAGTGTCGAGGTGTAAGGAGGTCTGGGTTCGGCTGGAGATTGTAAGAAAGCGATTGCCGTATAGGTGGACTGTGAAGCCTGGCGCCAGTATTTGAGAAGAACCAAGAGTTACTTATGTATCTCAACCATATGGTGTAGGCATATGAAATAATCAACTTCAGACAGAGGATACGCCTCCTGACACGTGATGTTCGTCTGTGGCTGGTTAAATCATTGCCCTCACACTATCCATCGACTATCATCAACTATCCATCGATTATCATCAACTATCCATAGACTACCATCAACTATCCATCGACTATCAACCATCCATCGACTATCATCAACTATCCATCGACTATCATCAACTATCCATCGACTATCATCAACTATCATCGACCTATCAAGCAACTATCTATCGACCATCATCAACTATCCATCGACTATCATCAACTATCCATCGACTATCATCAACTATCCATCGACCGTTTTATCACGCGACCCAGTGGTCCCTTGTATTTAGACTTGTTGGAAGCAAACATGTATGTTTAGGCCATATGTATTTAGACTTGTTTGTAGCAAACCTCAATCTTTAGACCGTATATAAACGTATTTCTTGCTGAGTTTGATTCCTTCAAAATGAAACCAAACATGCAAGGACAATTGTCTAGTTTTCGTCTTTGATTTAGATGTAAATTTTTCCTTATTCGAAGCCTCTTGATATTTGCATATCTTAATCGCTGCGACATTGAAACCAAAGAAGATTTTTTTTGCTCCAGAACATTTCTTGATAAATCAGCCCTGATTTTCTCTAAGACCAGGTCTGTTAATGCCCAACCCACTCTACAAGATCTGTTTTTTGACGGTTCCTTAACGTTTTTCACATCTAAATGTATTCATTATTAAACGGATTGAATGAACATATCATTTGAAAAGTCCGTAATTGTTCTGTGCTTAAATATATTTTCTTCGTCACATAGTTTAAGCCACACCCCCCCTTCACCTCTTAAAGTAAGCACCCCCTCCCCCACCCTCTTAGGAACGTGATAACGTTTATAGGCGACTCAATACAGGAATTTTTCACACATCACTCCATTACACATAAAGTCACTAACACGGACGCACATGTATTCGTTCGATGACCAGTAACTATTCTATATTTTCCAATTCATTATATATATAAATATAAATATAAATATATATATATATATATATATATATATATATATATATATATATATATATATACATGTTTGTGTGTGTGTGTGTGTGTGAGTGTGCACAAACATACATAAATGGCTGTTTTTCCGAAGTCGGTGTGAACAAAAGCAACGGCCGATAGCCCCAAGCTGAACTGATAATTTCTAATCGAATTATTTATTGTAAATGGAGTGGCAGCATCCCCGCCCCAGCAGTGTACCATCGTGTAGCAGGACGCCCGCAGTCACAAACCGACCAAACAAGACACATTATTCTCTATTCTGTTCAAAAGACGTCGTAAATCGAAGCAATGACGTAAATCCAAGTTTACTTTTTTTGCCAGAGGATCTGATGAAAAATGTCCAACGCAGTCAAGTTGTGAGGGGCGGTGCGGGCATCATCTTTATATCAGCTGCTGAGAGTTACGGAACTTGTTAGGAAGAGTTACTGAACTTGCTAGGAAGAGTTACGGCACTTGCTGGTCGCCTAAACGACGGGACGAAAAGCTAGCTAAATATTGAACCAGACGCGTTAAGCCGAAAGTGATGACGTTTTAAACAGATTTTACGGAGGACGAAATCTGCGCTAAGGTGCAGGGTGTGGGGTGAGATGCAAGGGGTTTATGTCGCGACAAGTACAAGAAAACAAATCAACAGGGTTTGTTGACAGATCGAGGGGGGGGGGGGGAGGGAGTGGTTACAGTCTACACGGTCAAATAGTTTTTGTATTCATGTCTAATTCAAAGGTGGTGTCAGAGACACAATGAGCAAATCGTAATTAAAGAATAACACACACACACATTAACACACACAGACACACACAACCACACACACACACACACACACACACATATATATATATATATATATATATATATATATATATATATATATATATATATATATATATATATATATATATATAAACATACATACATAAGCCAGATTGATCCAAGTCTGACGAGAAGAGCCAGGCGTTTAGCACAATGACACTCGCGCGATGCAATCATTGTTTGATTAGATCACGTGATTAAAGCATTGTGTGCTCTGATAGGTTTCTCCAACTGCCCAAAATACAGACAGTATGACGTGTGTCCCAGTTCTTCAGTATTACTCCCCCCCTCCCCCACCTCCCCCTCCCCCAACGAGAACCCAGACGGAGGGACTGATCAGTTCTAAATGAGTCGTCTGCACAACGGCCATAACTCTGGAGATTCCAGATAATTGAAAGGAAGAAAAAAATGCTTCACTGTGAGTTCAAGGGTCAGCAGAACTGAATGTCTATCTGGAAGTATGGCGTGAATCTATGGTAGCATTTGGTACTCACACGGTACTGTGGTAGCACTTGGTAGCCACACTGTACTGTTGTAGCACTTGGTATCCACATGGTACTGTGGTAGCACTTGGTACCCACACAGTACTGTGGTAGCACTTGGTACCCACACGGTACTGTGGTATCACTTGGTACCCACACGGTACTGTGGTAGCACTTGGTACCCACACGGTACTGTGGTAGCACTTGGTACCCACACAGTACTGTGCTATCACTTGGTACTCACACGGCACTGTGGTAGCACTTGGTACCCACACGGTACTGTGGTAGCACTTGGTACCCACACGGTACTGTGGTAGCACTTGGTACCCACACGGTACTGTGGTAGCACTTGGTACCCACACGGCGTGAATCTATGGTAGCATTTGGTACTCACACGGTACTGTGGTAGCACTTGGTAGCCACACTGTACTGTTGTAGCACTTGGTATCCACATGGTACTGTGGTAGCACTTGGTACCCACACAGTACTGTGGTAGCACTTGGTACCCACACGGTACTGTGGTATCACTTGGTACCCACACGGTACTGTGGTAGCACTTGGTACCCACACGGTACTGTGGTAGCACTTGGTACCCACACGGTACTGTGGTAGCACTTGGTACCCACACGGTACTGTGGTAGCACTTGGTACCCACACGGTACTGTGGTAGCACTTGGTACCCACACGGTACTGTGGTAGCACTTGGTATCCACACGGTACTGTGGTAGCACACACACGCTACTGTGGGAGCACTTGTTACCCACACGGTACTGTGGTAGCACCCACACGGTACTGTGGTAGCACTTGGTACCTACACGGTACTGTGGTAGCACTTGGTACCCACACGGTACTGTGGTAGCACTTGGTACCCACACGGTACTGTGGTAGCACTTGGTACCCACACGGTACTGTGGTAGCACACACACGCTACTGTGGGAGCACTTGTTACCCACACGGTACTGTGGTAGCACCCACACGGTACTGTGGTAGTACTTGGTGTCTTGACTGTATCTTTTGCTTGACATCTGCTCTATGTCGACATTTTCTCACCAAAGTTTTTCCTAAAGCCACACAAAAAGCGCGTTTGGTGTCAATCTACATTCACATTTTCATGTCTTCTTTGGGCTGTTTTTACATGACGACTTATGGAGTTTCAGCTTAGTGTTTCATATATGTTGGCTACATATTTGTTGTTAATATCGTGAAGAGGGATGCCCTCTCGTAAATATACATACAAATACACTCACTTATACACATATACATTTACGTACACATCCACATCATCACGAACACTCATATGCCTACATCTTCATCTACATCCGTATACAACACAACAAAAAGAGAAAAATAAAAGGCCTCCGTAGACCTAGCGATCCATTGGGCAGAGAAAGTAGAGTTCATATATTTTTTACATCGTCATATAAAGGAATAGTGTAGTCAGCACTTCACTTACATGAAGTGAGTTAGGTACCCATCAGAGTTGGGTGGACTCAGCGACATTCGACTGACTTGAACCCGGATTGGAACTCTAGACTTATGCGTTAGTAGCTTCGCGCTCTACCGCTAGGCCACACAGTCCCAGTAGTTAACGTACTGTGATACAAATGTTGAGAAAGTCCATTTGGAGCAGACAGACAGCACGGGGCGGAGAAGCAGAACTCTTCTGTTTTTTGAGATGTTGGTCTTCTAAGCAACAAGGTTGGGGCTCTTCAATTGTGGGAAAATTGCCGTGTTAAAAAGAAATAAAAAAACGGCGTAAAGTTGTAGCAGTTGAGAGTGAGCGTGTTTAAATAACGAGCTTTGAAGTGCTCACGTTATGAACCCGTGTTCCACCGTCCTAGGAGTTGATGAGATTTATGTGGTGCGCACGTCATTGTCCAACTGGCTGTTGATTGGTCAGTTATTTTAGGGGCGTTAGCTAATGAATCAACTGGACATAGTATTGGACAACTAGCTGAACGGAACATACCATTAGACATTTAACTAGACATTATTTAGACATTTAGCTAAATAAACTGATGGACATTTAGCCTCAGCTAGACATTATTTGGACATTTACCTAGACATAAAGATAGACATTCAGCTAGACATACATTTGGAAATTTAGCTAGACTTGCAGATGGACGTTTAGGTAGACTTACAGATAGACATTTAGCTAGAATTGCAAATGGACATTTAGGTATTGGCGTAGCTAGGATTTTTGGGCCCTATGCAAAAAGTGTTAGTGGGCCCCTCAGAGGCGTAGCGACCCTTCCCGGCGACCGGGGACAAACTTTCGATTTGCAGCCCCCCTCAGACTTTCGATTTGCACCCCCCCCCCCCCTCAGACTTCCGATTTGCACCCCCCTCAAACTTTCGAAAAAGGGCCCCTATTTGCCTTCGGCCCCTATGCCTTGCTTACGCTAGCTTTACGGTAGCTACGCCACTGCATTTAGGAAGACTTAAAGATGGACATTTAGCTAGACTTACAGATAGACATTCCCATGGACGTGTATAGCACGTTGAGGGGTGAGCCAGTGATGTAAAGATCCTAGATCATACATGTGAGCCAGTGATGTTAAGATCCTAGATCAGACGTGTGTGAGCCAGTGATGTTAAGATCCTAGATCAGACGTGTGTGAGCCAGTGATGTTAAGATCCTAAGACATGTGTGAGCCAGTGATGTAAAGATCCTAAGACGTGTGTGAGCCAGTGATGTTAAGATCCTAAGACATGTGTGAGCCAGTGATGTTAAGATCCTAGATCATACATGTGAGCCAGTGATGTTAAGATCTTAGATCAGACATGTGTGAGCCAGTGATGTTAAGATCCTAGATCAGACATGTGTGAGCCAGTGATGTTAAGATCCTAAGACATGTGTGAGCCAGTGATGTTAAGATCCTAGATCATACATGTGAGCCAGTGATGTTAAGATCCTAAGACATGTGTGAGCCAGTGATGTTAAGATCCTAGATCAGACATGTGAGTCAGTGATGTTAAGATCCTAGATCAGACATGTGTGAGCCAGTGATGTTAAGATCCTAAGACATGTGTGAGCCAGTGATGTTAAGATCCTAGATCATACATGTGAGCCAGTGATGTTAAGATCCTAAGACATGTGTGAGCCAGTGATGTTAAGATCCTAGATCAGACATGTGAGCCAGTGATGTTAAGATCCTAGATCAGACGTGTGTGAGCCAGTGATGTAAAGATCCTAGATCAGACATGTGTGAGCCAGTGATGTTAAGATCCTAAGACATGTGTGAGCCAGTGATGTTAAGATCCTAAGACATGTGTGAGCCAGTGATGTTAAGATCCTAGATCATACATGTGAGCCAGTGATGTTAAGATCCTAAGACATGTGTGAGCCAGTGATGTTAAGATCCTAGATCAGACATGTGAGCCAGTGATGTTAAGATCCTAGATCAGACGTGTGTGAGCCAGTGATGTAAAGATCCTAGATCAGACATGTGTGAGCCAGTGATGTTAAGATCCTAAGACATGTGTGAGCCAGTGATGTTAAGATCCTAGATCAGACATTTGTGTGGGGGTGAAGGCGTGTTGATGACAAGACTTAGCGGCAGTAGCTGGTGCCCAAATCAAATGGATTTCTTGTGTTTTCTCCTGTCTGAGAGCCTGTCTATAATAGTCTCCACCCTCGCCCCCAGACATAAGCTCCCTGCAATCCTACCCCCCCCCCTCCCCCAGGGCTTTTCAAAACTTGCACAATGTTTATGGTAGGCTTAGGATTTAAGTATACACAACACTCCCCTTAAACAGCTGGTCCCTGTCGACCTATTCAATACGTGTCCAGATTGTCGGGTGGTTAGATCAAATATTTGAAGGAAATCTGTGCTAGCCTACACAAGATATGTGTCTCTAGAACTAAGATCTCACATATTTAAATGGCGTCTGTGAAACTAAGATTCCACCTATTTAAATACAAGACACACACCAATACAAGACACGCTAATACAAGACACACGCCAATACAAGACACATCAATACAAGATACACGCCAATACAGGACACACGCCAATACAAGACACACACCAATACAAGGCACACACCAATACAAGACACACGCCAATACAAGACACACGCCAATACAAGACACATCAATACAAGATACACGCCAATACAAGACACACACCAATACAAGATACACGCCAATACAAGACACACACCAATACAAGGCACACACCAATACAAGACACACGCCAATACAAGACACACACCAATACAAGACACGCCAATACAAGACACACAACAATACAAGACACGCTAATACAAGACACACGCCAATACGAGACACGCCAATACAAGACACACTCCAAAACGAGACACGTCAATACAAGACACACGCCAATACAAGACACACCAATACAAGACACACCAATACAAGACACACGCCATACAAGACACACACCAATAAAAGACACACGCCAATACAAGACACACACGAATACAAGACACACCAATACAAGACACACCAATACAAGACACACCAATACAAGACACACCAATACAAGACACACCAATACAAGACACACACCAATACAAGACACACTGCAATACAAGACACACTGCAATACAAGACACATGCTTTAAATAATAAGTTGATTTAGTTACCTGTATCAAACACATTATTTACTTTTGTTCAAATGTTTACAGTACACTAATACATGCGAAGAATCTTTCAACTGATGTGTTTTCTAGTTACGTTAAAAATGCTAAGGTGCTTGTGTATATGCCTGTGTGAGTGTATGATCCGGGATATTACACCGTGTGTGTGTGTGTGTGGCGATGTGGCGAGCCGTGGTAAAATCAACACTCACGCCATCACAACCCTACCTGGCCACATTAAGTGTGACTTTATTCTTTTCCTTGGCTCTGTCAACTTCCGGAATTTACCTTTGAAGTTCCTTCCTTACCTACCCCACCCTCATGATGAATGATAGCCGCCCACCCTACAATGGAGTGATGATACCCCTCCCCCCTCTTCCCACGATGGATTGAAACTTTCCAGGGACCCAGGTTCCGCCGTTTTGTCCCAGAGATAGATCCCAGCGTTTTCTTGACCTCCCAGCCAGCGTATTTGTTAAAGTATGTTTTTGTGTTGAAATTGGCGCGGGTAAGCGGGGTAAGTGGGGTAAGCGGGGGTAAGCTTTATTAATGGCAAACTTCAGCAGTGGCCGTAGGACGAGTCTATTTCATGGCAGGGGACCGTGAAATAGATTGTTCCATTCAAGCTGCGTGCTGGGTTCGATAGATCTGTTTTCTCTGCATGGCCGCGGATGTAGACTGTTCGAACTTCGTTGTTTGGTGAAATAGATTTTTTTGTGTGTTCAATAGATTTTTGTGTTCTGTTTGGTGAAATAGATTTTTTGTGTGTTCAATAGATTTTTGTGTTCTGTTTGGTGAAATAGAATTTTGTGTTCTGTTTGGTGAAATAGATTTTGTGTGTGTTCTGTTTGGTGAAATAGATTTTTGTGTTCTGTTTGGTGAAATAGATTTTGTGTGTGTTCTGTTTGGTGAAATAGATTTTTGTGTTCTGTTTGGTGAAATAGATTTGTGTGTTCTGTTTAGTGAAATAGATTTGTGTGTGTTCAATAGATTTTTATGTTTTGTTTGGTGAAATATATTTTGCATTCTGTTTGGTGAAATAGATTTTTTGTGTGTTCAATAGATTTTTGTGTTCTGTTTGGTGAAATAGATTTTTTTGTGTGTTCAATAGATTTTTGTGTTCTGTTTGGTGAAATAGATTTTTTGTGTGTTCAATAGATTTTTGTGTTCTGTTTGGTGAAATAGAATTTTGTGTTCTGTTTGGTGAAATAGATTTTGTGTGTGTTCTGTTTGGTGAAATAGATTTTTGTGTTCTGTTTGGTGAAATAGATTTTGTGTGTGTTCTGTTTGGTGAAATAGATTTTTGTGTTCTGTTTGGTGAAATAGATTTGTGTGTTCTGTTTAGTGAAATAGATTTGTGTGTGTTCAATAGATTTTTATGTTTTGTTTGGTGAAATATATTTTGCATTCTGTTTGGTGAAATAGATTTTTGTGTGTTCAATAGATTTTTATGTTTTGTTTGGTGAAATAGATTTTGCATTCTGTTTGGTGAAATAGATTTTTGTGTTCTATTTGGTGAAATATATTTTCGTATCATTTTTTTGTTATTAGCTAAATATATTTGCTATTTTCTCCATTTTTTTTGGGAAAATAGATTTGTATATTTTCTGGGTAGTTAAATAAAATAAATTGTTACGTTTTCTTTGGTTGTTACGTTAAATAGATATTTATATCAAAGGCATGACAGAGGATCACTTATTACATCTACGTGTGGTCTAGTGGTGGTCTACTAGAGAGACCACAAACATAGGTGGCAGTCAGTTAGAGTGACCAATAGATAAAGAGGTGGTCAGTTAGAGTGACCACTAGATTAAGTGGTGGTCAGTTAGAGTGACCAATAGATGAAGAGGTGGTCGGTTAGAGTGACCACTAGATTAAGTGGTGGTCGGTTAGAGTGACCACTGAATAAAGTGGTGGTCAGTTACAGTGACCACTAGATTAAGTGGTGGTCAGTTAGAGTGACCACTGGATTAAGTGGTGGTCAGTTAGTGTCAGCGAAAAGCGTTGTGTGGTGAAGCGAGCAGATCTATGACCACTAATGTGTGTAAGTGCTGGCTTACTTCTCCATTGTGTGGAGCAAATATGTAAATATTCGCGTGATATCCACTGTCCCAACATACAGACCATCATATGTGATTCATGAGCTGACTGTCCCAACATACAGACCAACACACACTGTTGTAAAGGGAGGAGGAAGATTGTGTTATGTGAGTCATGAGCTGGTAGTTGTATGTTTACTTGTTTAATGTATGTATGTTTATGTGTATGTATTTGTGTATGTTATATACATTTTTTCTTCTGTATGGTATGTTTATATTGAGTTTATAAGCGAATGTGTATGTCACTTTTGGCCAGCATATAGTGTGTGTAGTTGTGTTTGGTGTGTGTATGTGTGTGAGCGTGTGAGTGTGGGTAGATGTGTGAATGTGTGTGTATGTTGCTGTGTGGTGTGTGTACGTGTGTGAGCATGTGAGTGTGGGTAGATGTGCAAATGTGTGTGTATGTTGTTGTGTGGTGTGTGTATGTGCGTGTATGTTGCTGTGCAGTGTATGTACGTGTGTGAGCGTGTGAATGTGGGTAGATGTGCGAATGTGTGTGTATGTTGCTGTGTGGTGTGTATGTGGTGTCTGAAATCCCTGCCCCTCTGTGAGAGCTAGAGAGTATCTCCAATAAAAGCTGGCACACAAAAGCGGCATAACTCTCGGTGATCTATTCTATCGCTCACAGTGGCCGCCCCTCACAAATCTGTTCTTTTATAACCCGGAGATCGCTGCGATTGTATGTATATTTCACAACACACAGCCTCGAGTAGGGTACTCAACAGATGAACACAGCTGGGGGGGGGGACATCAGATCAGCTGGTTGGTACAGCTGGTGGGGGGGGGGGGGACATAAGATCAGCTGGGTTGTGTTGGTGTTAAAGCCGGTAGTACCTCGAGAGTGTGGGATGGCAGTGTGGGCCTGTCTTACACCGTTTGTGTGGGGGTGGTCGTACGATATACAGCGAATGTGCAGACATCCTGCCCCTAATGTGCAGACATCCTGATTGCCATAATGTGCAGAACATCCTGCCCCTAATGTGCAGACATCCTGACCCTAATGTGCAGACATCCTGATTACCATAATGTGCAGAACGTGCACACCAGTCATGACATTTGCAAGCTTCTCTCGTTTGATGACGCTCATTAAACTTATTTTTCCCCCGCGTAAAGGCTGATTTATTGCGTGTATTCAAAACGAAATTTTCAACTTTGATCTTGTGGATCGATTTCATGCACGGGACTGATGCATTTGTTTAACAGGGGGAGGGGCCAACAGCTGTCACTCATGTTTGTCCTATTGGCTGTTTACTCAACCATTGACCCGTATCTGCACTAACCAACACACCCATTTACCTACCCAACACACCCATTTACCTACCCAACATAACTATTTACCTATCCAACACACCCATTTACCTATCCAACACACCCTATTACCTACCCAACACACCCATTTACCTATCCAACACACCCATTTACCAACCAAACACACCCATTTACCTACCCAACACACCCATTTACCTACCCAACACACCAATTTACCTACCCAACACACCAATTTACCTACCCAACAGACCCATTTACCTACCCAACACACCCATTTACCTACCCAACACACCCATTTACCTACTCAACACACCAATTTACCTACCCAACACACCCATTTATCCACCTATCTGAAACCCGTTTCCATCTCTGCATACTCAGACACCTATACATCCCACCTTTGAATACTGATTTTTTTAAAAACTGGTTAGCCAAGTCTAAAAGGGTCGTGTATACAGTATACGTTCTATAAAGTAGCAAGCTCACGTGTATCAACATGTTTTAAGTGTCATTCTGTTGTGACTCATGTTGCAACATCTTGAAACTAATGAACTATCAACATGTAACTGCCATATCATATAAATATCCTATCAACATGTAACTACCCTATCAACATGTAACTGCCATATCATATAAATATCCTATCAACATGTAACTACCCTATCAACATGTAACAACTACCCTATCAACATGTAACTACCCTATCAGCATGTAACAACTACCCTATCAACACGTAACAACTACCCTATCAACCTGTAACAACTACCCTATCAACATGTAACAACTACCCTATCAACATGTAACAACCACCCTATCAACATGTAACAACTACCCTATCAACATGTAACAACTACCCTATCAACATGTAACTACCCTATCAACATGTAACAACTACCCTATCAACATGTAACAACTACCCTATCAACATGTAACAACTACCCTATCAACATGTAACAACTACCCTATCAACATGTAACAACTACCCTATCAACATGTAACAACTACCCTATCAACATGTAACAACAACCCTATCAACATGTAACTACTACCCTATCAACATGTAACTACCCTATCAACATGTAACAACCAATTGCCCTATCAACATGTAACTACCCTATCAACATGTAACAATTACCCTATCAACAAGTAACAACTACCCTATCAACATGTAACTACCCTATCAACATGTAACTACCCTATCAACATGTAACAACTACCCTATCAACATGTAACAACTACCCTATCAACATGTACCAACTACCCTATCAACATGTAACTACCCTATCAACATGTAACTACCCTATCAACATGTAACAACTACCCTATCAACATGTAACAACTACCCTATCAACATGTAACAACTACCCTATCAACATGTAACAACTACCCTATCAACATGTAACTACTACCCTATCAACATGTAACAACTACCCTATCAACCTGTAACAGCCCTATCAACATGTAACTACCCTATCAACATGTAACTACCCTATCAACATGTAACTACTACCCTATCAACATGTAACTACCCTATCAACATGTAACAACTACCCTATCAACATGTAACAACTACCCTATCAACATGTAACAACTACCCTATCAACATGTAACAACTACCCTATCAACATGTAACTACTACCCTATCAACATGTAACAACTACCCTATCAACCTGTAACAGCCCTATCAACATGTAACTACCCTATCAACATGTAACTACCCTATCAACATGTAACAACCACCCTATCAACATGTAACAACTACCCTATCAACATGTAACAACTACCCTATCAACATGTAACAACTACCCTATCAACATGTAACAACTACCCTATCAACATGTATCTACCCTATCAACATGTAACAACTACCCTATCAACATGTAACAACCACCCTATCAACAGTTAACCCACGTGTCCTCCCCTCCCCAGGCTGACCCGGGTCAACGCCCTGATCCTGAACCTGTGTGTGGCCGACCTGCTTGTCATCTGCTTCTCCTGCGTCACACAGGTGGTCTGGGAACACCTGGACCGGCACTGGCTGGCCGGTGACGTCATGTGCCGCATCATCAAGATGTTCCAGATCTTCGCGCTGTGTGCCAGCACCAACATGCTCGTGGTCATCGCAGTGGACAGGCACCAGGCCATCACCGCCCCGCTCAGGAAACAGTTCTCGGTAAACACGGGGGAGTGAGGAGGGGGGGCGGTGTGGGGGGGGGGCGGTGTGGGGGGGGGGGGGCGGTGTGGGGGGCGGTGTGGGGGGGCGGTGGGGGGGGTGGACTGGTGGGGGGGGGGTATTGTCCACATCAACTGGGACAGGCACCAGGCCATCACCGCCCCGCTCAGGAAACAGTTCTCGGTAAACACGACTCGACTGGTGAGGGGGAGCTGAACTGGTGGGGGGGGGGGGTGGACTGGTTGGGGGGTTGAATGGTGGGGGTGGGGTGGACTTGTGGGGGTGGACTGGTGGGGCGAGAGGGTGGACTGGTGGGGGTGGATTGGTGGGGAGTAGGGGAGGCTACAACAACTAGGACGGGAGGGGGAGGCTGTCCACGACAATAGAGGAGGAAAATATAAACAACATCAGAGACTTGTGTGCTCTCCTCAACAACTGGGGGGGGGGGGGAATCGCCCACTTCTACAGAGACGGTGAGTGGGGGGGGGGGTTTCCACATCCACTGGGACATGTTAGGTGGGGCTGCAGGGGACTGTCGACATCAACAGAAATCTAAAGAGTATCTAGTACAGTATAGGGGGAGGGGGGATTGTAAAGACAAAACATGTTAATCAACATCTGTTAAAAAATGAAATAAAAATGGATGGACCATACTAGTCAAACTGTTGTGTCTACTGCCACATTGGTCCGGCCATGTTGTGCTCACATTTGTCAGCTGTCCACGTGTAGACTGCCGCTGTTTGTCACGAGTGCTCGTGCATAAAGCCGTGAAGATGAGCCGGTCATTAAAGCCGGTCATTAAAGCCGGTCATTAAAGCCAACCAGGAAACACAACCCGTAAATTAAAATGAAAAACGCGGCGAAGAAGGGGGTCAGTAAAACCAGAGTTAATGGACCTGCCTCTTGCGGACACATGAACACAAGAAACATATCTCTAGGTCCCGTGTTTGTCTTTAGCCTTAGTGTTTCGCGGTACTCATCTATTGGGCTGAGGGTGGGGATAGGCTCAGGGGTGGGGGATAGGACCAGGGGTGGGGGAAACGTAAAAAATACATTCGTTTGAATTTCTATTTCGTTTTGAAAGTTCTAGACGTGTTATTCAAGGGGGATTTCATGCTGATGATAGCAGTGTGGGATAACTTAACATTCCTGAATCATGGAGAGGGGAGCTAACTGATGAAGGAAGCAGAGTAAAGCGTGGTAACTCTAGACAACACAGAGATTACGGAACCTTCCATCTTTAATGTGCTGTGGTAGGACAGAGCATTAGTGGAGATGATGGATGTGGCCATTACGACACGATTTGATAGAAAGTTAGGCATTGGTTGAGTCGGGTATAAGAAACTCAATATTTACTACACTCTCTCTCTACTGATCTAATTACACTAAAACTGTATACATTTTAACCCCATCCAACATATGATCTAATTACAGAAAAAGTTACATATTTTAACCCCATCACACATATGATGTAATTACACAAAAAGTTACATATTTTAACCCCATCACACATAAT
This sequence comes from Physella acuta, assembly GCF_028476545.2. Classification (NCBI taxonomy): domain Eukaryota; kingdom Metazoa; phylum Mollusca; class Gastropoda; family Physidae; genus Physella; species Physella acuta. Next base: position 263,901 of record NW_026731596.1, read on the forward strand.
CTGATAACACACCTCTACTCGTGGTGTACTCACACAACACATTTAACCTAGTTCCCCAGCAACAGCACACGTCACCTGTGACACACCACGTGACTAACGCCCTAATCTCTCCCCACAGGTCCTGCTCATGGTGTCCATAGGGTGGGGCGTGGCCCTGCTCTGCTCCATCCCACTGCTCTACGTCTTTCACGTCCGGTTCGACCCCATCAAAAACCAGTTCCTGTGTGAGAACACCTTCAGGGGGAAGCAGCCCATACACCGGCAGGCCTTTCTGACCTACGCTGCGCTGGTCAACTTCGCCATCCCCCTCATCATCCTCTGTGTCTGCTACATCCGCATCTTCCTGAAGATCGCCCGCAAGGCTTCAGACAGCCGGACCTCCAAACGCCAGAGCTTCAAGCCCGGCAAGATCCACCTGACCAGCAACACCACCTCCGCCACGCTCCACTGCGCCAAGCTCAAAACCCTGCGCATGACCGTCGTCATCGTGTCGTGCTACATCGTCTGCGGCATGCCCTACTTCATCGCCGAAATGATCCTCTCCTACGGCAACGCGGCCATCTTGTCCACGGAAATCTACGGCATCCTGGGCGGCATCGCCGTGGCCAACTCAGCCGTGAACCCGTACATCTTCCTGTTGTTCAGCGTCAACAAGCAGTGCATCAGGAACCTCAAGCTCTGCCCGGCACAGACCGGACCCAACAAGCGACAGCTCATGTACAGCGGGAGCGTGCGATCGCGTGAGTACTCCTCTGCTGCCTACTCACGCACACCCGTGACGGCCGTGTCCACGGAGTCGTACGAGCTGAGCACGGCGGCCAACAAGGCCAACCGTGTTGCCGGCTACAACAGCCGCTGGTCAGAGAAACACGGACAGAGAAACAACATCTAGAGCGTGTTGTACCAGCCAATGGAGACGGAGATTCACATCACGTGACTCAATGCATAAAACATGCAACGTATTTAACATGAAACGACAAAAACATTTACAAATGTACGCGGTGGTTTGGTTAGATGCTATTGGACAATGACATCACGTGTTGCTGGTCATCAGCGGGTGATGTCTGTAGAGTTGGTGTCACGGTCCGTCACGGTCCGTCACAGTCCGTCACTGTTCTGATGTTGAGAGGTGTAGAAACATCGGATGTCTGGAGCTACCCTTCCCTGTGTAAGGGGGGGGGGGGTGGGAAGTCAGCCAACAGTGACAGGAATGTCTTTTGAAACCTGGACGGGCAACGCAAATCTTTATGTAAGACAGACACGGGCGATTATCGTTCTTGTTGTGACGGACCATACAATTAATCAAACTGTTGAAAGCTTGACACAGAAGGTCTAGTTTTGTAGTGTGAGTCGGTGGAGTTTTGACAACTCGTCACGTGAAAAATTCTCTTGACGAAAGTCGTTGAGCTAAGTAGCTGTGCTTCTAATGTTGCCAGGAACTTAAACAGCTGAGTTGGCTCGTGTCAGTTGTGGGTCAGCATATTACGTCATATTACGTCATATTACGTCATATTACGTCATATTACGTCAGTCATGACGTAGACCAGCTTGAGGAACAGTCTGAGTGGGGTGTTGTAGGGTAGGTTTTATGCCAGACTTAAACACCCGCTCTTGACTTGTTTAAGGCCATCTGGACACGCAAAAACAGGAGGACACGTGAGAGGTCAAGCTTGACCAATAGACACAAGTCTTATTTAGGCCACAATTGTCAATATTTGTTAAAACTGTTTTTTTTTGTTTATCGAAGACAATATACAAACACACACCTTTTGAACTATTTGACAAGAGTAAAAACAATAAACAGCGACGAAGATTTAAATTCTTTAATTTCACATTTTGATATTTGAAACCATTTGTATAACTCTCAAAGTAAACCATCGACTACAAACGTTTGCGCTAAACCGTGTTAAACCCTACCCAGGGTAGGTTCAACATTATAGTACGTACAGTCATTCACCGTCGGTGACATTCGGGAAATTCCGTTTCTAAATACACCATTGTCATGTTACATTCGGGAAATCCCGTTTCTAAATACACCATTGTCATGTTACATTCGGGAAATCCCGTTTCTAAATACACCATTGTGATGGGACATTCGGGAAATCCCGTTTCTAAATACACCATTGTCATGTGACATTCGGGAAATCCCGTTTCTAAATATACATTTGTCATGTGACATTCGTCTGATGTAGGTGTGTTGGTTTTCTTGTTCTTTGTTTGTATACCATGCAGCTATTTATTGTAAGAATAAAATGTGCTTCATTCAAATACATGTAGGGGCCTATAAATATATTGTAATTATGATTATTAATCACAGTCAAGTTAGTACAACTATATATTGTAAATAAATACAAACAAATTTCCTCATTCCACTACAGACATATTGAAAGTACTTGTCTCACAAGAGCTCAAGTTTCCAAACAATTCTTTCCTTATAAGGTTTTTTTTTCTCTTTAGTGCACATGTACGTGTGTGTGTGTGCGTCAGTCATTCGTCCATACGCCAGTACAGTGTGTGTTTGTGTATGTGTGTGTGTGTGTGTGTGTGAGTCAGTCATTCGTCCATACGCCAGTACAGTGTGTGTGTGTGTGTGTGCGTGCGTGCGTCAGTCATTTGTCCATACACCAGTTCAGACACCCAAGAGACCCTACTTGGTGGCTCCTAATTAAACCGTGGCCCCTAATTAAACCGTGGCCCCTAATTAAACCGTGGCCCAAATCACTGGGGTGGCCCAGGGGAGCAATGCGACAGTGAGTTCATGACGCCTAGACTAGTGTAGCTTTACACGCCGTGTATCCTTACACGCTGTGTGTCTTTACACGCTGTGTGTCTTTACACACTGTGTCTTTACATGCAGTGTATCTTTACCAGCTTTACACGCCGTGTATCCTTACACGCTGCGTGTCTTTACACACTGTGTCTTTACATGCCGTGTATCTTTACCAGCTTTACACGCTTATGGAACACAACAGCGACACACTGCTCATATGTCCCTAACATAACAGATACACAAATTGTCCATGACAGTTTCACATATACAAACGATTGCAAACTACTTTAATAACACATGTGTACATGTGCACACTGTATTCCGTAGCCTCCTCACATGTACACTATACTTTGTACACCTGTTCCTAGCTTGTACATAAACACACGTCAGTCATTAACATTTATACATGTACAGAGTATACATTACCGAAGACTAGCACGTACACAATAGCTGCACTACACAACAGCTGCACGCACACAACAGCTGCACGCACACAACAGCTGCACGCACACAACAGCTGCACGCACACAACAGCTTGTCACCTACACACAGTGTCCATCTGCCTCAATCACGTGCACATATTGTTTTTTCAGGCATTTCAGTTGCGGGGTGGGGTGGGGGGTATCCCCCTATAGCACCCCCCCCACCTATCCTTCTTCCACTCGCCCAGATGAAACAGTACTACCCCCAGCTCAGAAATTGTAGGTTTGCAATGAAACCCTGTGTACACATGCCTAAGACATGTACACCTGCCTAAGACATGTACACTAAGACATGTACACCTGCCTAAGACATGTACACTAAGACATGTACACCTGCCTAAGACATGTACACCTGCCTAAGACATGTACACTAAGGCATGTACACCTGTCTAAGACATGTGCACTAAGACATGTACACCTGCCTAAGACATGTACACCTGCCTAAGGCATGTGCACCTGCATAAGACATGTGCACTAAGACATGTACACCTGCATAAGACATGTACACTAAGACATGTACACCTGCCTAAGACATGTACACCTGCCTAAGGCATGTGCACCTGCATAAGACATGTACACTAAGACATGTACACCTGCATAAGACATGTGCACTAAGACATGTACACCTGCATAAGACATGTGCACTAAGACATGTACACCTGCATAAGACATGTGCACTAAGACATGTACACTAAGACATGTACACCTGCCTAAGACACGTTCACCTGCCTAAGACACGTACACCTGCCTAAGACATGTACACTAAGACATGTACACCTGCCTAAGACATGTACACTATAAAAATCAATTAAGTATTTGTGTCGATGGTTATCCTATTTCGTGTCCCAGTCCTCATTGTCCTACCTCTGTCCCCCATGTCCCATCTGTGTTCCCAATGTCCTGAATGTCCTGAATGTCCTATGCGATTGACAAACCCATAAGTGACAGAGTGATGCTGACAGTTTTGGTACAATGTTTAAAATTGATGTTTATATTTTTGTGATCAATATTCACTGTGACGTCACATCCGATACTGTGACTGCTTGTTATAAATATCTGTTATAAATATACACAATATGTCAAGTTACTCAATGTATGTCAATGTGGAGTATTATAATTTATGTAAAACATAATTAGTTTAGGAATGAATGTGTTTAATGTTTTATTTCAGTTTGAAATTCAAATGTTAGAGAATAAAGTGTGAATGATCAAACTCGTTTGCGTTCGTTGGTTCACTTTCCTCGTCGTTCAGTGGGCTTTATATTTTAAAAGTGATAGAAGTCATACCAGCTGACTCAGAAACTACCTCTAATATTTCCCTCACAATCTCCTTAACATTGCATCAAATTCTCCCTAACACTCCCTCACATTCTCCCTAACACTCCCTCACATTCTCCCTAACACTCCCTCACATTCTCCCTAACACTCCCTCACATTCTCCCTAACACTCCCTCACATTCTCCCTAACACTCCCTCACATTCCCCCTAACACTCCCTCACATTCTCCCTAACACTCCCTAACACTCCCTCACATTCTCCCTAACACTCCCTCACATTCCCCCTAACACTCCCTCATATTCTCCCTAACACTCCCTCACATTCTCCCTAACACTCCCTCACATTCTCCCTAACACTCCCTCACATTCTCCCTAACACTCCCTAACACTCCCTCTCATTCTCCCTAACACTCCCTCACATACTCTCACATTGCCCCCACATACCCCACACAAACTTATTAAACATGCTAACACACCTGCTAATTAAACCAAAATTAGCACCCGTCTACTCATAATGTGCCTGCAGCTTCAGAGATCAATGTAGACAGGTGAGATCATAAGAACAGTCCCAGAAATTGCTACTTTATTATTTTACTTTTCAAGGGAAGTAATTCATTGGTTGGAACGCAGTGCTAAAAATAACCAGTTACTTCCCATTAATAGAAAATTTGTCGCTGTCAGCTTACCATAACAAACAGGCTAATCTCTTCTATTATGCGATTGAGCTGTTCTTTTCTAGCCGGGGTTGTCCCACTTGTAGGCCAGGCACCACCACAAACGATGTTCTAGTCCCACCCACTAGTCGTGTGGCGCTCACTTGTCGAGGGGACAGACGTAGCAGACGTCTCCCCACGCTGTTAACTAGCAGACAATCTTCGCATTCTCCGGCCTTGTCATTCAACTTCTACGAACGTCGTGGTTTTTTAGATGTTAACCCAATGGACGTTCGTATTCGGCTGGGAAGTATTCAAGTTTATTTCTTCCCAGCATGCTTCATCTACCCTAATGTCTAGTCTACAACTACACACTATCCACTCCTGCCCAATAGAAAACTGCCTGTAAAATAAAAATCACGAGTTTACATTTTTGTTCACCAGTCTTCATTTTAAAAATGTTTTAAAATTAACATTCATATACAGCAGGGGTCTCCAAACTACGGCCCGCGGGCCGGATGCGGCCCGCGAGGTCCTCTTATCCGGCCCGCGGAGATCTTTTTGTCCACGGAAACAACGTTTGTTGGGGATGGCTGAGGAACTTTGCCTAGAAAAATCAAAGACATGCCAGGAAGAAACTGGCCCCCGAACTGAAATTTAATAGTTAATGCGGCCCTCTGATTGAAAAGTTTGGAGACCCCTGATATACAGGAACACAATGGTGTACAATGCTGCACACGGCATCTCCTGGGTGTCACGTGGGAAGACCGTGTCACCAAACAAGACATGACACATCCTTCAACCTTGGTGTCACGTGGGAAGACCTGTCTCCAAACAAGACACGACACATCCTGTGTGTCACATGAGAAGACCGTGTCTCCAAACAAGACATGACACATCCTGGGTGTCACGTGGGAAGACCTGTCTCCAAACAAGACACGACACATCCTGTGTGTCACATGAGAAAACCGTGTCTCCAAACAAGACACGACACATCCTGTGAGGGCAGCTAGCCCAAGGCCGCCTGAATATTATGGAGACAGACCATACAGACAGGGACGGGTGGCCTAGCGGTAGAGAGCTGGACTGCTAACTCGAAAGTCTCGAGTTCGAATCCGGGTTCAAGTCAGTAGAACATCATTGAGTCTACCCAGCTCTGATGGGTAGCTAACTCACTTTAGGAAAAGTAAAGGTAGCTGGGCATAGTGTTGACCACAGAAACAGGTGAACTCTACTTTACCTGCCTCGTAGACCGTTACGTTTGAAAGGGAACTTGTAGACTGGCATCATAATCGCTGAACTAAACACGACCTGCTATCCCTATTGGTACCCACAACACCGACCTGCTATCCCTATTGGTACCCACATCACCGACCTGCTTTCTTATTGGTACCCACATCACCGACCTGCTTTCTTATTGGTACCCACATCACCGACCTGCTATCCCTATTGGTACCCACATCACCGACCTGCTATCCCTATTGGTACCCACATCACCGACCTGCTATCCCTATTGGTACCCACATCACCGACCTGCCCTCTTGGTACCCACATCACCGACCTGCTATCCCTATTGTTACCCACATCACCGACCTGCTATCCCTATTGGTACCGACCTGCTATCTCTATTGGTACCCACATCACCGACCTGCTATCCCTATTGGTACCCACATCACCGACCTGCTATCCCTCTTGGTACCCACAACACCGACCTGCTATCCCTATTGTTACCCACAACACCGACCTGCTATCCCTATTGGTACCCACAACACCGACCTGCTATCCCTATTGGTACCCACAACACCGTCCTGCTCTATTGGTACCCACAACACCGACCTGCTATCCCTATTGTTACCCACATCACCGACCTGCTATCCCTATTGGTACCCACATCACCGACCTGCTATCCCTATTGGTACCCACAACACCGACCTGCTTTCCTATTGGTACCCACATCACCGACCTGCTATCCCTATTGGTACCCACAACACCGACCTGCTATCCCTATTGGTACCCACATCACCGACCTGCTATCCCTATTGGTACCCACAACACGACCTGCTATCCCTATTGGTACCCACAACACGACCTGCTATCCCTATTGGTACCCACAACACGACCTGCTATCCCTATTGGTATCCACAACTGACAGAGCTTCATCAGCCACAACAAAGACGGCACTATAGGATATTTTGCTTTCTATGGGCACTAAAGGATATTTTACTTTCTATGAGCACTGAAGGATATTTTACTTTCTATGGGCACTAAAGGATATTTTACTTTCTATGGGCACTAAAGGATATTTTACTTTCTATGGGCACTAAAGAATATTTTACTTTCTATTGGCACTAAAGAATATTTTACTTTCTATGGGCACTAAATTTTTTTTCTTTCTATGGGCACTAAAGAATATTTTACTTTCTATTGGCACTAAAGAATATTTTACTTTCTATGGGCACTAAATTTTTTTTCTTTCTATGGGCACTAAAGAATATTTTACTTTCTATGGGCACTAAAGGATATTTTACTTTCTATGGGCACTAAAGAATATTTTACTTTCTATGGGCACTAAAGGATATTTTACTTTCTATGGGCACTAAAGGATATTTTACTTTCTATGAGCACTGAAGGATATTTTACTTTCTATGAGCACTGAAGGATATTTTACTTTCTATGGGCACTAAAGCATATTTTACTTTGTATGGCCGCGCATCCATCGTCTCCTAGAGGCAAAAGGAGATACATACACACGCACACATGCACACACAGATACGTACACACACATACACATATATATGAATATATGTACAAAAGCAAGCTTCTTTTAAAGATACAACGAAAAAAAAAAAACAATTAGGAAAGTCAAGGTATGTTCAGAAAAGAAAAACACGTTTGTTATTATAAAGTTTCTCACAGACTGAGGATAAAGTATAAATACCGACCTACACAAGGTCTCAAAAAATATTTCTATAACAAAACAAACATAATTTTTTAAAACAACAATCTCTTTAGTGCACTGAAAACAAAAACATATTTCTTTTGCTTTTGGCCGCTAAAATATGTAAGAGTATTTATACGTCGATGTACAAACATTTGTTAAGAGGCAACTTTTTATTATTAGTGGATATAAAAGTTTGTTATTACAAACTGTTTACTTTTGTTTTATTTTCGGCTATTTAGTCATTTGTTCTAAATAGAGTTAACACTACATTAAAACTTATGATGTCTGAAAAAAAACACATATTTTGTGGCCAACATGCAGCAAGAAATCATTCAGTCATGACAAACAGATCACCCTGAATGGCCGTCTGATCCAGCCATTTTGTTACCTCCCGTTTTTTAAATTGATTTTAGTAATCCTTTAATCAATTTAAAATGAATAATTAAACATCTAATGAAATTGAAAATTGAACACTCTTGCATTTTCACCGAAGATGAATGTATTTGGAAAAATTCTGCACTAGAAGTGGATCAAAATTGAGTTGCATGATTTTCCACAAACCCGCAGGAGAGGCTTGTAAAAATAATTTGCCTGTTATCTAAGGGAGGTAATATATTATTTCTTGTATAGTCAAAATTGTAACGCTTTAAAGTTCGGTAAATAATAAACTACGGATCGGTCATTGGGGTCATCGATTTATGACGTCCACAAAAATTCGGAATACCAGAATACAGACAGACGGACAGACCGACGTACAGACCGACGGACAGACCGACAGACAGACAGACAGACAGACAGACAGACGGACGGACGGACGGACGGACGGACAGACAGACAGACAGACAGACAGACAAACGGACAGGCAGACAAACGGACAGGCAGACAGATAGACAGACACGCAGTCAGGCAGGTAGGCGGATAGGAATATTATTTAAAAAGCTCTGAACAAAATCACAATGTTTTTAATCTCAACCATCTCAAGATCAATATACTAGTTAAACGAGTGAGTACCACATAAACAACACCTTAAGAGCGCCGCTATCACATCACAAATGTATATATTCACGTGTGTTGCCTTCACAAGGTTATACAAAGTGCTGTTCTCTGGATGTGGTACAAGCATTGAACCCTCAATTGTCCGTGTGTTTGACTGTATAATCAATCGCCATTAAATCTGGACGACATGGGGGTGAATCTGCCTCTGTACGTGGTTGGTTTGGTGTAGGTAGTATTGTAAATGATTTTGTCGATGTTTGTGTAGATGCTACTGTTGGTGATGATGTTGGTGTGGATGATGTTGTCGGTGCTGGTGCAGGATGGTGTTGGTGCTGGTGTGGGTGCAACTGTGGTGATGTTGTGTGTGCTGGTGTTGTTGTTATGTCCCCGTGTTGCTGCCGGTGTGTGTGTGTGTGTGTGTGATGGTGTTGTTGTTATGTCCCCGTGTTGCTGCTGTTGTGTGTGATGGTGTTGGTGTTAGGTCCCTGTGTTATCTAAACTAAAGCTACTTGTGAGCCACCCATTTTACACGTCACGTGACATCTTTAAACAACTGTACCCCCACCCCCCTATAACTTGAGAACCTCCTGCCCGTACACACCTGATGACAATGAGGAACAGAAATATAGGTACACATTGCAAGTGTAGAGAGGAACCTTTATTCTTTTCATCGTGTTTATCACGATATCATCAGCGTTTGATAGAAACCTATGCTAATTGTTGAAATTAATGCAGCGTGAACATTGCTCTCATATTCCATCTGCAGTAACATCATGAAATATAAATCAACATAAAAGATAAAAATTCGGTTAACTACTGTCGGATTAAAATGTTATTTAACAGTGTCGTCGGGAAGAAGCGTCACGTTCTGATGTTTGTATGATTGTAGGAAAAAAAGTCACAGGAAAAAAAAACACAGGAAAAAAAAACACAGAAAAAAAGTCACAGGAAAAAAAGTCACAGGAAAAAAAGTCACAAATATATATTTGCATGATATTTGTTAATACTTTTATGTATTAAATACTTAGAGAGTGCAAATTAACTTAGGATTAATTACATGTAATGTAATGTGTGTAGGCTGTATACGCATAGGAATTTTTATAATTCATCTAAAATATTTAATATGAAGTATGTAGATTGTAATTATTTTAAACTTAATAGAATGCTCCAAAGTCCACGGTTTTCATCGTGGTTTTTTTTTAATACCAATATTAAATTACCGTGAAATGGTAAGTTCATCTGACTTGCTGCCCTCAACTCATGGCAACAATAGTTATGTTTAGTTCAACCTCCTTTACTGCCCACATTTATCACGCTCATTACATAACAAAACTTAGGATCAAAACAGAAAGCCGACAAGGTTCAAAGGCTGTCATTGACGCATAACGTCAACAATACAAAATATGTTCGGACAATGTCTACTGAGGAGAGGCCGACCAGAGAATAGCCTACGGCAAAATATGCCTAAATTTCTTTTATAATTAACTTTTCTACCGCGTATATAACTAAATACGTAACAAAAGTTGAGATTGTTGTGTTTATTATCTTAGCGTAGTTTTACTTACAATTGTTATAAATCATAATACTTTTAACGTCTAAAAATAATTTATGCTATCAAAAAATACAACCCACAACAATAAACATATAAAATTTTACAATTCTCAACAAATTAATAAAATATTTCTAAGAAGATTTTTGTGACTTTATTTCTGTGACTTTTTTTCCGATAAAATTTTTCCACTGTGACTTTTTTTCTGTGACTTTTTTTCCTAGCAAAAACTGTGACTTTTTTTCTGTGTTTTTTTTCCTGTGACTTTTTTTCCGTTTACCGTTTGTATGTTTGTATGTTTGTATGTTTGTATGTTTGTATGTCACACCCTGCAAGGTTTGGACATCCGTTTATCTCGGATTAACTTTATGTCTGCAGATACCTGTATGGTTTTCATGGGAACACACAAAACACGCCAACATCCTTAACTAAGACACAAAACACGCCAACATCCTTAACTAAGACACAAACAGCCACTTTCAAAGGAGACAGAGCGTTATAAATAAATTCGGTAAACTATTTTAGTTTTAGGGAGATTTTTTTTTATCCTAGTAAACGCCCAGCCGTAACAAAGGTGAAGGTTCAAAGGTCGTTGATGACGTTTGGTGGCAGCTTCGACTGGTGATTATATCATTGAATGGCATCAGACATATATTTTCTTTAGCTGTAAGAGTAGACCCAGACATACCTGACAAAAATACACGCGACAATCTAGAGTTACTGGAAGTTTGCATGCACTTTGAATTTATTTGTTTGAAAATAATTTTATGAAACTGTAATTTTAAAAATAATTAGGATATGAACTTTGTAATATATTTAAAGTGTTATGATAGTAAAACATTTCTCAAGAAAATTAGGTTAAATTCCCACTTTTAAAATATATACAGCCTATCTAGGGCTATTTGTTTCAATTTTAGTCGCGGAAAGTTCGCTGTCTATTCGGTGATCTTGACTCTACGACAATCTTTTATAAATAGCTGCTTAAGGCGAATTTCAATGAAATATAAATTGGTTTGACAAAGTATCAAACACAGAAGTTTTGGAAAGGACAGAAAAAAATCCTAGTGAAGCAGGACATTTAGAAAAGAGGATGCTGATAGATAGGTCATGCTTTGAAGGAGCCAGCAAAAAGCGCTATCAGACCAGGCATAACTTAGAGCTCACAAAGATCAAGAGATCCAAAACATCCGGCGAAATAAAAATTGAACTACTCTTGAAATATATTTTTTAAATAGTTGGAACCAAATATGAAAATAGTTGGAACCAAATGTGAAAATAGTTGGAACCAAATGTGAAAATAGTTGGAACCAAATGTGAAAATAGTTGGAACCAAATGTGAAAATAGTTGGAACCAAATGTGAAAATAGTTGGAACCAAATGTGAAAATAGTTGGAACCAAATGTGAAAATAGTTGGAACCAAATGTGAAAATAGTTGGAACCAAATGTGAAAATAGTTGGAACCAAATGTGAAAATAGTTGGAACCAAATGTGAAAATAGTTGGAACCAAATGTGAAAATAGTTGGAACCAAATGTGAAAATAGTTGGAACCAAATGTGAAAATAGTTGGAACCAAATGTGAAAATAGTTGGAACCAAATGTGAAAATAGTTGGAACCAAATGTGAAAATAGTTGGAACCAAATGTGAAAATAGTTGGAACCAAATGTGAAAATAGTTGGAACCAAATGTGAAAATAGTTGGAACCAAATGTGAAAATAGTTGGAACCAAATGTGAAAATAGTTGGAACCAAATGTGAAAAAAGTTGAAACCAAATGTGAAAAAAGTTGGAACCAAATGTGAAAATAGTTGGAACCAATTGTGAAAATAGTTGGAACCAAATGTGAAAATAGTTGGAACCAAATGTGAAAATAGTTGGAACCAAATGTGAAAATAGTTGGAACCAAATGTGAAAATAGTTGGAACCAAATGTGAAAATAGTTGGAACCAAATGTGAAAAAAAGTTGGAACCAAATGTGAAAATAGTTGGAACCAAATGGGAAAATAGTTGGAACCAAATGTGAAAATAGTTGGAACCAAATGTGAAAATAGTTAAAACCAAATGTGAAAATAGTTGGAACCAAATGTGAAAATAGTTGGAACCAAATGTGAAAATAGTTGGAACCAAATGTGAAAATAGTTGGAACCAAATGTGAAAATAGTTGGAACCAAATGTGAAAATAGTTGGAACCAAATGTGAAAATAGTTGGAACCAAATGTGAAAATAGTTGGAACCAAATGTGAAAATAGTTGGAACCAAATGTGAAAATAGTTGGAACCAAATGTGAAAATAGTTGGAACCAAATGTGAAAATAGTTGGAACCAAATGTGAAAATAGTTAAGTAAGTAAAGCTTGGAAGGGTGTCTTGTTTCTTTTGCTGCATTTGGAGATGAAAAAGTAAAGAAAAAGAATATCTAGGACTAGAGTAAGTGGAATATACATCAACTGGTTAGGTTATCCTGTATTTTAGTTGAATACTTGCCTAAAATATTCTGTATGTTTGCTTTTGATATTGTACTGGTTCGTTTGTTAAACACATCGGTGTAGGATTTTTTTGGACTTAGCGAGGTAAATTAATGACGTAAACTTCATGAAAATCTCCATACCAATTAGACAAGGCTATTCTGTATCAAGGAGTATTGTTCAATTCTATTTTCATTGGTCCACAATTTGTTGATAGTTAACTTTTGTTTACTGAAATCTTACTGCAAAATAATAGATGTTGCGTCAATCTTTAAAATGTCATCCTTTTATTACGCCCACAAAATAGTCAACACCCGTCAACAAAATTCAATTTTTGACGACCCCACCACCCCTCCAGGAAATTATAAATAGATGACCCCTAGGACTGGTTTTGTCAAAGTGCGCAGTTTTTAGGTTTGGTGGGAGTGGCGAGGTCAGGAAAGGTCAACATCACACATACACACACACACAAACACACAAACACACACCCATTCACACGACTCCATCAAATTAGACTTTTCATGTAATCTAGGTCGATAGTGTTTATTGTTCTAGGTTACACAAGCCCGAAATAGTTGTTCATCTATAAAGGTTTCACAAGGTCGATAGTGTAGTTCATCTATAAAGGTTTCACAAGCCGATAGTGTAGTTCATCTATAAAGGTTTCACAAGCCGATAGTGTAGTTCATCTATAAAGGTTTCACAAGCCGATAGTGTAGTTCATCTATAAAGGTTTCACAAGGTCGATAGTGTAGTTCATCTATAAAGGTTTCACAAGCCGATAGTGTAGTTCATCTATAAAGGTTTCACAAGCCGATAGTGGAGTTCATCTATAAAGGTTTCACAAGGTCGATAGTGTAGTTCATCTATAAAGGTTTCACAAGCCGATAGTGGAGTTCATCTATAAAGGTTTCACAAGCCGATAGTGGAGTTTATCTATAAAGGTTTCACAAGCCGATAGTGTAGTTCATCTATAAAGGTTTCACAAGCCGATTGTGTAGTTCATCTATAAAGGTTTCACAAGCCGATAGTGTAGTTCATCTTTAAAGGTTTCACAAGCCGATAGTGTAGTTCATCTATAAAGGTTTCACAAGCCGATAGTGTAGTTCATCTATAAAGGTTTCACAAGCCGATAGTGTAGTTCATCTATAAAGGTTTCACAAGCCGATAGTGTAGTTCATCTATAAAGGTTTCACAAGCCGATAGTGTAGTTCATCTACAAAGGTTTCACAAGGCCGTTAGTGTAGTTCACCTATAAAGTTGAAAATGTAAACATTTCGAAAACACGTTCGCCGCCCACCCATTTTGAACGGCCGATTTAATTAAACTGTGACGTCAAAAGAATTAATTAGACCCATCAGTCAATGAACTCGCGAGGTTATTGTGAAGAGAGCTTGCTGCTGGTGCACTAAAACCGTTTTAGGGAGGTCATTGAACTATGTTCTGTAGTCTACATAGCCCCCGCGATGCGAGGGCGGGGGGGGGGGGGGGGGGGGGCGTTGTCAAAAGATGAACGATCAAGTTAGTAATAGACAGTAGATGTTTTCATGACTGACTTGCTACATTTAACATTTTCTAAAACAAAGCTGTATGTTTTTTTATGTAGTTCCATATTTTGTTTTTTTAGCTAACATAAATAAAACTTTCCTCATTCATGGGTGGGTCTAGTTTTGTTATATAACGTTATGTGTAGTAGTAGATCCAAGTTTTGTTATATAACGTTATGTGTAGTAGGTCCAAGTTTTGTTATATAACGTTATGTGTAGTGGGTGGGTCCAAGTTTTGTTATATAACGTTATGTGTAGTGGGTCCAAGTTTTGTTATATAACGTTATGTGTAGTGGGTCCAAGATTTGTTATATAACGTTATGTGTAGTAGTAGGTCCAAGTTTTGTTATAGAACGTTATGTGTAGTAGGTCCAAGTTTTGTTATATAACGTTATGTGTAGTGGGTCCAAGTTTTGTTATATAACGTTATGTGTAGTAGTAGGTCCAAGTTTTGTTATATAACGTTATGTGTAGTAGTAGGTCCAAGTTTTGTTATATAACGTTATGTGTAGTAGGTCCAAGTTTTGTTATATAACGTTATGTGTAGTAGTAGGTCCAAGTTTTGTTATATAACGTTATGTGTAGTAGTAGGTCCAAGTTTTGTTATATAACGTTATGTGTAGTAGTAGGTCCAAGTTTTGTTATATAACGTTATGTGTAGTAGGTCCAAGTTTTGTTATATAACGTTATGTGTAGTAGTAGGTCCAAGTTTTGTTATATAACGTTATGTTAGTAGTGGGTCCACGTTTTGTTATATAACGTTATGTGTAGTAGTAGGTCCAAGTTTTGTTATATAACGTTATGTGTAGTAGGTCCAAGTTTTGTTATATAACGTTATGTGTAGTGGGTGGGTCCAAGTTTTGTTATATAACGTTATGTGTAGTAGGTCCAAGTTTTGTTATATAACGTTATGTGTAGTAGGTCCAAGTTTTGTTATATAACGTTATATGTAGTAGTAGGTCCAAGTTTTGTTATATAATGTTATGTGTAGTAGGTCCAAGTTTTGTTATATAACGTTATGTGTAGTAGGTCAAAGTTTTGTTATATAACGTTATATGTAGTGAGTGGGTCCAAGTTTTGTTATATAACGTTATGTGTAGTGGGTTGGTCCAAGTTTTTTATTTAACGTTATATGTAGTGGGTCCAAGTTTTGTTATATAACGTTATGTGTAGTAGGTCCAAGTTTTGTTATATAACGTTATGTGTAGTAGTAGGTCCAAGTTTTGGTATATAACGTTATGTGTAGTGGGTTGGTCCAAGTTTTGTTATATAACGCGATGTGTAGTGGGTGCGTCCAAGTTTTGTTATGTAACGTTATGTGTAGTAGTTCCAAGTTTTGTTATATAACGTTATGTGTAGTAGTAGGTCCAAGTTTTGTTATATAACGTTATGTGTAGTAGGTCCAAGTTTTGTTATATATATAGTTATGTGTAGTAGTAGGTCCAAGTTTTGTTATATAACGTTATGTGTAGTAGTAGGTCCAAGTTTTGTTATATAACGTTATGTGTAGTAGTAGGTCCAAGTTTTGTTATATAACGTTATGTAGTAGTAGGTCCAAGTTTTGTTATATAACGTTATGTGTAGTAGGTCCAAGTTTTGTTATATAACGTTATGTGTAGTAGTGGGTCCAAGTTTTGTTATATAACGTTATGTGTAGTTGTAGGTCCAAGTTTTGTTATATAACGTTATGTGTAGTAGGTCCAAGTTTTCTTATATAACGTTATGTGTAGTGGATCCAAGTTTTGTTATATAACGTTATGTGTAGTAGGTCCAAGTTTTGTTATATAATGTTATGTGTAGTGGGTGGGTCCAAGTTTTGTTATATAACGTTATGTGTAGTAGCAGGTCCAAGTTTTGTTATATAACGTTATGTGTAGTGGCTCCAAGTTTTGTTATATAACGTTATGTGTAGTAGGTCCAAGTTTTGTTATATAACGTTATGTGTAGTGGGTGGGTCCAAGTTTTGTTATATAACGTTATGTGTAGTAGGTCCAAGTTCTGTTATATAACGTTATGTGTAGTAGTAGGTCCAAGTTTTGTTATATAACGTTATGTGTAGTGGGTCCAAGTTTTGTTATATAACGTTATGTGTAGTAGGTCCAAGTTTTGTTATATAACGTTATGTGTAGTGGGTGGGTCCAAGTTTTGTTATATAACGTTATGTGTAGTAGGTCCAAGTTCTGTTATATAACGTTATGTGTAGTAGTAGGTCCAAGTTTTGTTATATAACGTTATGTGTAGTGGGTCCAAGTTTTGTTATATAACGTTATGTGTAGTAGTTCCAAGTTTTGTTATATAACGTTATGTGTAGTAGTAGGTCCAAGTTTTGTTATATAACGTTATGTGTAGTAGGTCCAAGTTTTGTTATATATATAGTTATGTGTAGTAGTAGGTCCAAGTTTTGTTATATAACGTTATGTGTAGTAGTAGGTCCAAGTTTTGTTATATAACGTTATGTGTAGTAGTAGGTCCAAGTTTTGTTATATAACGTTATGTAGTAGTAGGTCCAAGTTTTGTTATATAACGTTATGTGTAGTAGGTCCAAGTTTTGTTATATAACGTTATGTGTAGTGGGTGGGTCCAAGTTTTGTTATATAACGTTATGTGTAGTTGTAGGTCCAAGTTTTGTTATATAACGTTATGTGTAGTAGGTCCAAGTTTTCTTATATAACGTTATGTGTAGTAGGTCCAAGTTTTGTTATATAACGTTATGTGTAGTGGGTGGGTCCAAGTTCTGTTATATAACGTTATGTGTAGTAGTAGGTCCAAGTTTTGTTATATAACGTTATGTGTAGTGGGTCCAAGTTTTGTTATATAACGTTATGTGTAGTAGGTCCAAGTTCTGTTATATAACGTTATGTGTAGTAGTAGGTCGAAGTTTTGTTATATAACGTTATGTGTAGTTGTAGGTCCAAGTTTTATTATATAACGTTATGTGTAGTGGGTTGGTCCAAGTTTTGTTATATAAAGTTATGTGTATTTGTAGGTCAAAGTTTTGTTATATAACGTTATATTTAGTAGTAGGTCCAAGTTTTGTTATATAACGTTATGTGTAGTGGGTTGGTCCAAGTGTTGTTATATAACGTTATGTGTAGTGGGTGGGTCCAAGTTTTGTTATATAACGTTATGTGTAGTAGTAGGTCCAAGTTTTGTTATATAACGTTATGTGTAGTGGGTGGGTCCAAGTTTTGTTATATAACGTTATGTGTAGTAGTAGGTCCAAAATTTGTTATATAGCGTTATGTGTAGTAGTAGGTCCAAGTTTTGTTATATAACGTTAAGTGTAGTGGGTCCAAGTTTTGTTATATAACGTTATGTGTAGTGGGTCCAAGTTTTGTTATATAACGTTATGTGTAGTAGTGGGTAGGTCCAAATTGTGTTATATAATGTTATAACGACAGAGGAAATGTAAAGATCACAAAATGTTGGTGGAGAAACGTATTTAATGATAGCATGGAATATATATTACTACATGAGGTATAAATATTAAGATCTATAATACATTGAGATTTTAGGTTACATGATCTATGATACACTCAAGTAGTAGGTCACGTGATGTGTCAAACATTCATTGTAGGTCACGTGATCTATAAAAGATTTAGGTTGTAGGTCACGTGATCTATAAAAGATTTAGGTTGTAGGTCACGTGATCTATCAAAGTCGGGTGATCTGAACACAACACACACGTTCGTAAGTTGCTGATAAGGAAGTCACAAAATAAAATTCGAGTCACTGTCGATTGAGATATGTCTCTTGTATGCATTATGTATAATGTCACTTGTATGTATTATGTATAATGTCACTTGTATGCATTATGTATAATGTCACTTGTATGTATTATGTATAATGTCACTTGTATGCATTATGTATAATGTCACTTGTATGTATGATGTGTACTGTCACTTATATGCAGTGGCGTAGCGAGGTAGGGTGTCACCCGGTGCGGCACTTAATGGTGTCACCCCCCAGAGGCGTAGCGACCCTTCCCGGGGACAAACTTTCAAATTTTCGATTTGCAACCCCCCCCCCCCCCTCAAACTTTCGATTTGCACCCCCCTCCTCAAGTTTTTCTCTATATATTTTGCTATTTTTTTGCCTTGGTGTCACCCACCTGAATGGTGTCACCCGGTGCGGTCCGCACCCCCTGCCTCCCCCCTCGCTACGCCTCTGCTTGTATGTATTCTGTATAACGTTACTTGAATATATGATGTGTATTGTCACTAGTATGCATTATGCACACAAGTTATACATTCAACAGGAGAACTTGAGACATTTTAAAAAAACCCTCCCGGGGGGGGGGGGCTGTGACACGCATGTATGCTCGTCCCCCCCCCCCCCCCCCCCCCAGGGAGAGGTTTTTTAAAATCCATGTTCACAATTCCAAATTGTCCTGCCGATGATGTGTACAGTTGTGCACACGTTTCTAAGATAACAGACTCATTTTTTACATTGTAGCTTACTCCACAAGAACCGAGCGAAATGTCAGTCCAAGCATGCACTATTGTAACGAAATCAAACACATGCACCTGATCTGGAAAAGTATTTGCTTTTTTACGCGCGTCTTTCCGACTCACAATCGTCTGTAAACTCTAATGCTTCTAAAATTTGTTTCCGTGATTTCAAACTGCGTTTTTCTCACAAGCAACTCCCCTTGAGAAAATGTTTTTTTTTAAAATCTTGTTTCCAAAATCACGCCCCTCCCATCCTGGTACCTGAGAGGTTTTTTTAGACCCTTGTTTCCAAAACATGCTTTAAAAATTGTCCGCGGGTTCGTCGAAACTGAAAAAGATGTAAAAAGCTGAAAGGTAGCAAAACAGGTATAAAAACCTTAGTGATCAAAAGCTTTTTTAGATAAGAAAAAAAAAAAAAAAGAAAACAGACAGATCCACATTTATTTTGGTTAGAAAAGTAAAACTAAAAGTGTGGTCACAAAAAATTATTTTCTGCACATTTTGCAACCAGCACTTTAATTTTTTTTTTTAAATTTAATAAATAATGAAATTATGTTAATGTTCTTATGTTTCGCTAATGTAAAAGCTTTTCATAATAAAGGATTGAATACTAATTGAATACTAATTTTATTGACCACTTTTTAGTATTAGAATATTATTAATATATATAGAAATAAGTCGATATGTAAGTTTTAAAACAGTTCAACATTTTATTTCCAAAATGATCTATTGACTAAAAACATTGTATACCGACTTCATGCAGCGAATAATATTTTATACCAATCACACTACGTGAGTATCACGTGAGTATCACGTGGGTATCACGTGGGTATCACGTGAGTATCACGTGGGTATCACGTGAGTATCACGTGAGCATCACATGCCCAGTTACAGATTTAAACCCTAACATGTGTAAACATTCGATGTCCACACTAGCTGCCTGAGTGACGTCAACACCAGCTGACCTGCGTGACGTCAACACCAGCTGACCTGAGTGACGTCAACACCAGCTGACCTGCGTGACGTCAACACCAGCTGACCTGAGTGACGTCAATACCAGCTGACCTGAGTGACGTCAATACCAGCTGACTGACGTCAACACCAGCTGACCTGAGTGACGTCAATACCAGCTGACTGACGTCAACACCAGCTGACCTGAGTGAGGTCAACACCAGCTGACCTGAGTGAGGTCAACACCAGCTGACCTGAGTGACGTCAATACCAGCTGACCTGAGTGACGTCAATACCAGCTGACCTGAGTGACGTCAATACCAGCTGACCTGAGTGACGTCAACACCAGCTGACCTGCGTGACGTCAACACCAGCTGACCTGAGTGACGTCAATACCAGCTGACCTGAGTGACGTCAATACCAGCTGACTGACGTCAACACCAGCTGACCTGAGTGACGTCAACACCAGCTGACCGAGTGACGTCAACACCAGCTGACCTGAGTGACGTCAATACCAGCTGACCTGAGTGACGTCAACACCAGCTGACCTGCGTGACGTCAACACCAGCTGACCTGAGTGACGTCAATACCAGCTGACCTGAGTGACGTCAATACCAGCTGACTGACGTCAACACCAGCTGACCTGAGTGAGGTCAACACCAGCTGACCTGAGTGACGTCAATACCAGCTGACCTGAGTGACGTCAATACCAGCTGACTGACGTCAACACTAGCTGACCTGAGTGACGTCAACACCAGCTGACCTGAGTGACGTCAACACCAGCTGACCTGAGTGACGTCAACACCAGCTGACCTGAGTGACGTCAATACCAGCTGACCTGACTGACGTCAACACCAGCTGACTGACGTCAACACCAGCTGACCGAGTGACGTCAACACCAGCTGACCTGAGTGACGTCAACACCATACACATCTTTAAACTAACGTTTAGCAAATAATTTTACATAAAAATTAGAATGAAATAAGATATTCTTGCGTTGTAATTAAAAATACACTTAGATGAAAAAAAATCGCTGTATTCGAATGTATCAAAGTGAGATTAAAAGATCTGATCACAAACCCACAAACAAACACACAAACATAGAAACGGAATTAAAAGCTTGACTATCCCATTATCGCATCTTACCAATCAATACCTAAAAATTCCATTATGCATTGCACCATCCCATATTTTCCTCTGCCATTGCATCATCCCATATTTTCATCTGACATTGCACCATCACATAATTATTATTTTTTGTACCATCCCATACTTGCATCTTACCCATCGATATCCTATAATCCCATAATTCATTGTACCATCCTATACTTTTATCATACACCCTGCCTTTCAGAAGTTCCACCCTACGCCCTACATTGCACCATCTCATAATTTATCATTCACTCCATCAACATATATCAATTATTCATTGCACCATATATATACTATACATACACTACGCCATCCCATAATTCCAATGTACACTGCGTCATCCCATAATTCAACATTACAATGCGCCATCCCATAATTTCAATATACACGGCGCCATCCCATAATTCCACATTACACTGCGCCATCCCATAATTCCACATTACACTGCGCCATTCCATAATTCCACATTACACTGCGTCATCCCATAATTCCACATTACGATGCGCCATCCCATAATTCCACTATACACTGCGCCATCCCATAATTCCATTATACATTGCGCCATCCCATAAATCCACTATACACTCCGCCATCTCATAATTCCACTATACATTGCGCCATCCCATAATTCCACTATACACTCCGCCATCCCATAATTCCACTATACATTGCGCCATCCCATAATTCCACTATACACTGCGCTATCCCATAATTCCACTATACACTGCGCTATCCCATAATTCCACTATACATTGCGCCATCCCATAATTCCACTATACACTGCGCTATCCCATAATTCCACTATACACTGCGCTATCCCATAATTCCACGTTCACTACAGCATCAAGCTGTCCAATGATTACCGGAACAAAGAAGTGGAGTTGACAAACAAAGCCTCGTCTGTTCGCTGGTTTCTGCAGTTGAAGTGCTGAGTCATATTGTTGCGGTCAACGTGCGCGCCGTTCATTGGGTTCTTTGGATCACGTGGTACGACCCTGACCCCATCACGTGACGACAGAGACGGGTCCTCGCTGAAGTAGTTGAACGGGACGAGGAAGAAGGAGAGCGCCGTGCCCGTGGTTGAGGTGTGGGGGACGTTCTCCGTCTGGGGCAGGTGGTAGGCGCCCAGGGTCACCCACGCCACCAGATCCTGTGGAAACAGATGGACATTGGTCAGATACAGATGGTCAGATACAGATGGACATTGGTCAGATATAGATGGACATTGGTCAGATACAGATGGACATAGGTCAGATACAGATGGACATTGGTCAGATACAGATGGACATTGGTCAGATACAGATGGACATTGGTCAGATACAGATGGTCAGATACAGATGGACATTGGTCAGATACAGATGGACATTGGTCAGATACAGATGGACATTGGTCAGATACAGATGGTCAGATACAGATGGACATTGGTCAGATACAGATGGACATTGGTCAGATACAGATGGACATTGGTCAGATACAGATGGTCAGATACAGATGGACATTGGTCAGATATAGATGGACATTGGTCAGATACAGATGGACATAGGTCAGATACAGATGGACATTGGTCAGATACAGATGGACATTGTTCAGATACAGATGGTCAGATACAGATGGACATTGGTCAGATACAGATGGACATTGGTCAGATACAGATGGACATTGGTCAGATACAGATGGACATTGGTCAGATACAGATGGACAGATACAGATGGACATTGGTCAGATACAGATGGACATTGGTCAGATACAGATGGACATTGGTCAGATACAGATGGACATAGGTCAGATACAGATGGACAGATACAGATGGACATTGGTCAGATACAGATGGACATTGGTCAGATACAGATGGACATTGGTCAGATACAGATGGTCATTGGTCAGATACAGATGGACATTGGTCAGATACAGATGGACAGATACAGATGGACATTGGTCAGATACAGATGGACATTGTTCAGATACAGATGGACATTGGTCAGATAGAGATGGACATTGGTCAGATACAGATGGACAGATACAGATGGACATTGGTCAGATAGAGATGGACATTGTTCAGATACAGATGGACATTGGTCAGATACAGATGGACATTGGTCAGATAGAGATGGACATTGTTCAGATACAGATGGTAAGATACAGATTGACATTGGTCAGATACAGATGGACATTGGTCAGATACAGATGGTCAGATACAGATGGTCATTGGTCAGATACAGATGGACATTGTTCAGATACAGATGGTCAGATACAGATGGTCAGATACAGATGGACATTGGTCAGATACAGATGGACATTGGTCAGATACAGATGGACATTGGTCAGATACAGATGGTCAGATACAGATGGACATTGGTCAGATATAAATGGACAATGATCGTAGACAGATTTGCCTTTATGCTAATAGGACCATATGTTGATAGAGGTTTCATCGGTGATATGTCTGAATATTGATATGTTAATAGATGTCTGTTAATTTGTATGTTCCAACAAATAAGTAAATATATCTATCCCCTTCCGACACGACCTCAGAATGTTGTAGTTGTCCTGACATGGTATATAACATTTCATTTCCGTCGGTCAAGTATTATACAAACTATACCATGTGTACACAAATGTACATCGTGTCGCAATAGAGTAAAATGTCAGATTAACCTTATTTATATCATGCAATTCTGGAATGATATATGGGCCTACTTAGTATTAGAATGAAGCTTTTTAGTTGAAGAATATTTACAATATGTAAGCTATCTAGAAAACAATTAAATAATTGTTTTAATGTTCAATTTTTTTCACGGAATTGAGGTTAGCTGTTTGTTGTACTCTAATTTAAAATTGTAAAGCAATAATAAAACGAAACTTTGTGCTGAAACTAGAAAAGATGCGATGGAGTACAAAGAATGCAAAACAATATTAAAATTCGTTTGTTTAATTAGAATTTTTTTTTGTAAATATCTTGGGTACAAATTCGACCACCGTATCGGAAGAGGTTTCATATATATATATATATATATATATATATATATATATATATATATATATATATATATATATATATATATATATATATATATATATATATATATGACTGTGTTGATATGCTTGTATTGATATGCCTGTATATTGATTTATTCGTAGGTTGTTTAGTCCATGGCAGTGGTTCTTACCTTTTTGAAGGTATTGAACCCCACACGTGCTCAACCACTGATCCCTTCTTAATAGATCTATCGTCCGCACTGACACAAATCGATCGTAAATCACATGAGTAGAGTGTGTGTCTTGACTTCCGCCTTAACCCATCAGACTGACTCCCTGAACCCAGATTAAGAACCACTGCTTTATGGTAATAGAGCCCTTAAGGGATATAACATATGTCTGTATGGATTTCAATATATCTTTTATTGCTGTCTGATACAGATGTCTGTGTATTTATGCTTTGTTATCCTAACGCTGGGTCAGCGTGACCCGCCAAATAGAACAAACCCGACCGTAGTAATAACATGAGGTCAACCTGACCTAGGCATTAACTGCCGTCTATTGTAGTATTGATCATTTAGCTTTTGTTTAAAGCATCTTTAAGACAAGGGCGATACAACGCCTGCTGTACTGCGTTAATGTGTGGCTTATGTCTAGAGTCTAGAGCCTTGAGCGAGTGTTTACATAACTATATGTGTGTATGTCTAGAGCCTTGAGCGAGTGTTTACAAAACTATATGTGTGTATGTCTAGAGCCTTGAGCTAATAGCAAGTGTTTACATAACTATATGTGTGTATGTCTAGAGCCTTGAGCGAGTGTTTACATAACTATATGTGTGTATGTCTAGAGCCTTGAGCTAATAGCAAGTGTTTACATAACTATATGTGTGTATGTCTAGAGCCTTGAGCGAGTGTTTACATAACTATATGTGTGTATGTCTAGAGCCTTGAGCTAATAGCGAGTGTTTACATAACTATATGTGTGTATGTCTAGAGCCTTGAGCGAGTGTTTACATAACTATATGTGTGTATGTCTTGAGCTAATAGCGAGTGTTTACATAACTATATGTGTGTATGTCTAGAGCCTTGAGCTAATAGCAAGTGTTTACAAAACTATATGTGTGTATGTCTTGAGCTAATAGCGAGTGTTTACATAACTATATGTGTGTATGTCTAGAGCCTTGAGCGAGTGTTTACATAACTATATGTGTGTATGTCTAGAGCCTTGAGCTAATAGCGAATGTTTACATAACTATATGTGTGTGTGTCTAGAGCCTTGAGCGAGTGTTTACATAACTATATATGTGTATGTCTAGAGCCTTGAGCTAATAGCGAGTGTTTACATAACTATATGTGTGTATGTCTAAAGCCTTGAGCGAGTGTTTACATAACTATATATGTGTATGTCTAGAGCCTTGAGCTAATAGCGAGTGTTTACATAACTATATGTGTGTATGTCTAAAGCCTTGAGCTAATAGCGAGTGTTTACATAACTATATGTGTGTATGTCTAGAGCCTTGAGCTAATAGCGAGTGTTTACAAAACTATAGGTGTGTATGTCTAAAGCCTTGAGCTAATAGCAAGTGTTTACATAACTATATGTGTGCAGGTCTAGAGCCTTGAGCTAATAGCGAGTGTTTACATAACTATATGTGTGTATGTCTAGAGCCTTGAGCGAGTGTTTACATAACTATATGTGTGTATGTCTAGAGCCTTGAGCTAATAGCGAGTGTTTACATAACTATATGTGTGTATGTCTAGAGCCTTGAGCGAGTGTTTACATAACTATATGTGTGTGTGTCTAGAGCCTTGAGCAAGTGTTTACATAACTATATGTGTGTATGTCTAGAGCCTTGAGCAAGTGTTTACATAACTATATATGTGTATGTCTAGAGCCTTGAGCGAGTGTTTACATATTTATATGTGTGTATGTCTAGAGCCTTGAGCTAATAGCAAGTGTTTACATAACTATATGTGTGTATGTCTAGAGCCTTGAGCGAGTGTTTACAAAACTATATGTGTGTGTGTCTAGAGCCTTGAGCGAGTGTTTACATAACTATATATGTGTATGTCTAGAGCCTTGAGCTCATAGCAAGTGTTTACATAACTATATGTGTATGTCTAAAGCCTTGAGCTAATAGCGAGTGTTTACATAACTATATGTGTGTATGTCTAGAGCCTTGAGCTAATAGCGAGTGTTTACAAAACTATATGTGTGTATGTCTAAAGCCTTGAGCTAATAGCGAATGTTTACATAACTATATGTGTGTATGTCTAGAGCCTTGAGCGAGTGTTTACATAACTATATGTGTGTATGTCTAAAGCCTTGAGCTAATAGCGAATGTTTACATAACTATATGTGTGTATGTCTAGAGCCTTGAGCGAGTGTTTACAAAACTATATGTGTGTATGTCTAGAGCCTTGAGCGAGTGTTTACATAACTATATGTGTGTATGTCTAGAGCCTTGAGCTAATAGCAAGTGTTTACAAAACTATATGTGTGTATGTCTAGAGCCTTCAGCGAGTGTTTACATAACTATATGTGTGCAGGTCTAGAGCCTTGAGCTAATAGCAAGTGTTTACATAACTATATGTGTGTATGTCTAGAGCCTTGAGCGAGTGTTTACATAACTATATGTGTGTATGTCTAGAGCCTTGAGCTAATAGCGAGTGTTTACATAACTATATGTGTGTATGTCTAGAGCCTTGAGCGAGTGTTTACATAACTATATGTGTGTATGTCTAGAGCCTTGAGCAAGTGTTTACATAACTATATGTGTGTATGTCTAGAGCCTTGAGCGAGTGTTTACATAACTATATGTGTGTATGTCTAGAGCCTTGAGCTAATAGCAAGTGTTTACATAACTATATGTGTGTATGTCTAGAGCCTTGAGCGAGTGTTTACAAAACTATATGTGTGTATGTCTAAAGCCTTGAGCTAATAGCGAGTGTTTACATATTTATATGTGTGTATGTCTAGAGCCTCGAGCGAGCGTTTACAAATCTGTGTGCATGTCTAGAGTAAAGACGGCTGGGCATAGTGATGACCACACCAACCCTACTTCATCTCCCCTCGTTTAGTCGTTCTTTACTTATAAAACTACATGTGTCGCTTGACTGCGTGACTGCGTGTTATTTTAATTTAATTCAACCATGGCAATATAAACATAATAAAACAGGAAGTCATTATATATATATATATATCAGTAGCGTAGCGAGGGGGGGGGGGGGGGGCGGGGGGGGGACATACGTCCCCGGGCGCCGACCTTAGGGGGGGCGCCAAATTGAAAGTTTGAGGGGGGGGGGTGCAAATGAAAAGTTCGAGGGGGGGGTGCAAATCGAAAGTTTGAGGGGGGGGGGGGGTGCAAATCGAAAGTTTGAGGGGGGTTGCAAATGAAAAGTTCGAGGGGGGGGGGGTGCAAATCGAAAATTTGCTCCCAAGGGGGCGCCAAATTGAAAGTATGTCCCCGGGCGCCGGGAAGGGTCGCTACGCCTCTGATATATATATATATATATATATAATGAGAACGTTTCTATAATAGGAATGTATATAAAGTTTTTAATTTCAAAATAACTAATTGACAAAACGAAGAGAACAAATGAGAAGCAGAAATGTAACATTAATCTTTTTAAACCCAAACATCTCACTGCGGTTTATCTCGGCACTTATTCAGCACAACACGCGCATGCGTGGAGCTAAGGAAATAATCTTCAAGACGAGCAGGCGTGGAACTAGAGAGCGCTTATCTGAAGGGTCTGGTTATCGTCTGTTTTTGAACTTTCACCTGAGTTTAAGGTCGGGATTCTGGGATACGAAGGGGTCACGTGATTCAGGTTATTTGTATGCCAGGCTGCATTGGATATAAAGAGCTATAAATAGATCCGAGTAGATGATTGGTGATGCAACCCCACAAGCTATTTACACGTAATCTAGTACTTAATTGTGACGTCACGGCCTGTGGAGGCGAGTATCTATGACGTCACTGGTAGTGGGGGGGGGGGGGAAGAAGGGGGGGGGGGGGACAATTTGGACTTAATTTGGTCACCTATCCCAAAAACCCTTAGCGTCTCTACTCATTATTTTTGGTCGCATTAATCTCGTTCTTAATTTAATAAATGTTACTTTTCTATTATAGCTTTAAAAACATTTATTTCATCTCTTTGTGTTTGTAATCATTTTTATAGTTTTGTACTTTTTCTTCTTAAATGATACATCAAGCAGCGATTAGATAGGAAATTCACATATGTCTACTGTATGAGATAGATAGTTCATCATATGTGTCTACTGTATGAGATAGAAAGTTCATCATATGTGTCTACTGTATGAGATAGAAAGTTCATATGTGTCTACTGTATGAAATAGATAGTTCATATGTGTCTACTGTATGAGATAGATAGTTCATATGTGTCTACTGTATGAGATAAAAGTTCATATGTGTCTACTGTATGAGATAGATAGTTCATATGTGTCTACTGTATGAGATAGATAGTTCATATGTGTCTACTGTATGAGATAGATAGTTCATATGTGTCTACTGTATGAGATAGAAAGTTCATATGTGTCTACTGTATGAGATAGATAGTTCATATGTGTCTACTGTATGAGATAGAAAGTTCATATGTGTCTACTGTATGAGATAGATAGTTCATATGTGTCTACTGTATGAGATAGAAAGTTCATATGTGTCTACTGTATGAGATAGATAGTTCATATGTGTCTACTGTATGAGATAGAAAGTTCATATGTGTCTACTGTATGAGATAGATAGTTCATATGTGTCTACTGTATGAGATAGATAGTTCATATGTGTCTACTGTATGAGATAGAAAGTTCATATGTGTCTACTGTATGAGATAGATAGTTCATATGTGTCTACTGTATGAGATAGAAAGTTCATATGTGTCTACTGTATGAGATAAAAGTTCATATGTGTCTACTGTATGAGATAGATAGTTCATATGTGTCTACTGTATGAGATAGATAGTTCATATGTGTCTACTGTATGAGATAGAAAGTTCATATGTGTCTACTGTATGAGATAGAAAGTTCATATGTGTCTACTGTATGAGATAGAAAGTTCATATGTGTCTACTGTATGAGATAGAAAGTTCATATGTGTCTACTATATGAGATAGAAAGTTCATATGTGTCTACTGTATGAGATAGAAAGTTCATATGTGTCTACTGTATGAGATAGAAAGTTCATATGTGTCTACTGTATGAGATAGATAGTTCATATGTGTCTACTGTATGAGATAGAAAGTTCATATGTGTCTACTGTATGAGATAAAAGTTCATATGTGTCTACTGTATGAGATAGATAGTTCATATGTGTCTACTGTATGAGATAGAAAGTTCATATGTGTCTACTGTATGAGATAGAAAGTTCATATGTGTCTACTGTATGAGATAGATAGTTCATCATATGTGTCTAGTGTTGACATAGAAGTGTAGAGGGCCACAGATGGCTACCTACATAAGGTTCACTAAGTTCATCTTATAAAGACCTACGCTCGTAGCATTTAGAAGAAGGTTTTAAAACTATTTTCTATGTTTACTAGGATTAGCACTTAGGTGAGCACACATCACGTGACTGACTGACCAAGCACACATCACGTGACTGACTGACCTAGCACACATCACGTGACTGACTGACCTAGCACACATCACGTGACTGACTGACCTAGCACACATCACGTGACTGACTGACCTAGCACACATCACGTGACTGACTGACCTCATCAACGATGCTCTCGTCGTCCTGCCAGAAGTCCCTGAAGTTGACCACAGGGTCGCTGGCGTCCCACATGGCGAAGATGGAGCTGCTGGCCATCTCGTGGTCCTTGTGTCGCGTCACGGCCATCTGGTGCTGGGCCCAGCTGACTGACCGCTCGAACCCCACCCCCTCCGGCAGCAGGGTCTTGGTCAGCCCCTTGTGGATGAGCCTGTAGCCCGGGGAGTTGCCGAGGGCTGAGTCTTGGTTCTTGTAGAAGACCAGGTACTTGGGGTGGTTGAAGTTGTGTGAGTACAGAGCTTCCCGCTCCGTCCGCTTCTCTTGTCTGGTGAGCACGTTCTGCGTGTGAGCCGAGTTGTTGGACCATTGTTTGTGTTTGAGCTCAGTGCCAATGTCAATGGTGCGGTACCTGTTGGCGGTCCCTTTCACGTCCACGTCCGCTTTAAAGTGAAACAGGTGATGATGCAGTCCGGCTACCACCGTCCGGCTTATCCGTGTGCCGTACGGCTCTTCTTCAGGGAAGTAAAAGCTGGTTGTCAGGTAACCGGTAGCCAAGACCTTGACCTCTATGGCGCCGTTGTTGTGAAAGATGTAGTCGAAGACGTAGTCGTAGTTGATGATGCAGATGACCATCCTGACGATGAGGACCTGGTCGACCAGTCCGTTGTAGAAGGCGCCGGTCATCCCATAGGCTCTGTGTCGGCGTAGGGGCGTGTCCGTGCTGTGCTCAAAGATACACAGCGAGTTCTGTAGGCGCGCCATCCCGCGGTCGTTGGAGCTGTAGACTAGGGCGTCGAGCATGGTGGCGTAGTCGGGGCAGTCCACCCCCGGCATCAGGCCGCGCATGCGCGCACCAAACAAGGCGGCGCTGTCAGCGAAGTACAAAACACTGGAGGCTGGGGAGTGTCCGGAATAAAGAACAGCAACTTCCTGCAGGCTCAGCTCATACACGATTCTCTCCCCCTTGTAGCGGACGTCCAGCAGCTGCGCCCCCTGGGTCGGGGAGATGCGGACATTGAACCCCCAGTCCATGTACTGGACTCTACTGCCGCTGATGCTGTGTCGTGGGCCGGACGGTTGGACTTGCTGGGGCGGCGGCTTCAAGTCCCGGGGCACGGGCTCCCCCCTCAGCTTGACCGCGCCGTACTCCCTCTCCCCGGGCGCAGGAAAACTGATCCTGGTTTTGTTGATGACTCCCGAGTTGTACTTGAGCATGAGCTCTTCCAGGCTGTCGAAGAACTGGTTGGCGTAGAAGATCTTCTGTACCTGCCACAGTGCCGGGTCCACATCCGTCATGTCCACCAGAAACTGAAAGTCCAGGGGGTGCAGCGTGTAGAACTCGATGTCGTAGGCGAACCACACCCAAGACTTGCGCCTCCCGGGTTCCAGAAAAGCACTGGTCACCGGCATGATGAGGAACTTGAGGCACTGCTGCCCGCAGTTGGAGAGGCTGGCCTCGTAGCTCTCTCGCAGAAGTCTGTCTGTAATGCTGCCCACTCGCGGCAGACACGTTTTTACAAAGGCTTTAAGCTCTATGGAGGAATACGGCCGGTTCGTGTAGGGGATGCTCGTCTTCCGACCCTCGGAATTCATCAGCGATAGTTGAGTCGGGTTAGGCAGAGGCCCTACTAAATATTCCTCCACTACTTTCTCGGCCGCCGCCCCCTTGAATATAAACACTCGCGCCATTCTGGTAGGTTTTGGGCCGCTCCCTGCCAGGTAAGCTAAAACTGCTTTCTTGGGCGGCAGCAGCATCTCCATCAGATGGATGTAGTTGCTGGTGATTTGAGCCGAGCCGAAAGCAGTCAGGTTCAAATGACGTTGGTTAAACAGGAAGTGGACAATGCTGGTGACCTCCTGTTGGCTCAGCTCTGAGAACAGGCTGTCGTTAGATCTGTACAGCTCCAGGCTATCCACGGGGTCAAGGCCGGGGCAAAGGTCGTCTCCGGCCTTAACCGGACCGTCTTCACGTGAGACGAAAACGGCGACCAGTGAGGCGGCCAGGAAGATGACCAGCAGGAACTCAAGGATGGACACAAGTTTCCAGGACACGCGGGCTGGCTGGTGACTGGACAACCTGAGGACAGATGAAAGGAGGTAGTCAATGTCAAGAATCGGCTTGGGACAAAGCTGGAAACCACAGTGGCCGACCTCCATACCGACATACCCAACCAACACACCTACAACATCACCAACAACACCTACAATAACACCTACAACAACATCACCAACAACACCTACAATAACACCTACAACAACTTCAACAACACCTACAACAACACCTACAACAACACCACCAACAACACCTACAACAACACCTACAACAACACCACCACCAACACCTACAACAACACCTACAACAACACCACCAACAACACCTACAACAACACCACCAACAACACCTACAACAACACCTACAACAACACCACCACCAACACCTACAACAACACCTACAACAACACCACCAACAACACCTACAACATCACCACCAACAACACCTACAACAACACCACCAACAACACCTACAACAACACCTACAACAACACCTACAACAACACCACCAACAACACCTACACCAACACCAATAAGAAAATGACCCAACAACGCACAATAAACAACCCCCCCCCCCCCACCTAACCGGATAATACCGACATCATACAACGCCAGCAAAAACATCCTTTAAAAAGATGTTTTTATGATGTCACATGGACGCCTATATTTAGAATATTTTTTTTTATCTAACTGTATCTCTTAAGACTGACAGAAACTGTAAACAATGATTGCATCACCGTGAGGAACGCACGTGGGATGATTGAGACAGTCGATAATTCTGTGTTGACAGCTTGCTGCGTTCTGATTGGTTGAGACGAACACACCCCCACCTGATGACGAAACTTAGATCAACCAGGGCTCAACCCCGACCCGCAGTAGCGTGGGGGTGGGGGAGGAGGGCAATGAACTGATAACCTTTAGAAGTGCACTGCTCACTATAGCTGATACACACGCTAAAAAACTGACATTTGAAGGTTTGAAAAAAAACGTAAAATACTTGTCAAGTTGCATGGATTTTTTCCAAACCGTATGAAACAAGTATGGTATATACTATACACAATCATACATAACACAATTCACATACAGGGGTGGGTGTCTCATTTTTTTTTCTATTCCATTAAGAGAAAAGGCGTGGAAGGATTGTGAACGTGTTCTTGGCTTGGACTGCCCCCCCCCCCCCCTCGGAGACTTGCCCGAAAGAAAAATTATTGACCATTTAGCTGTGGTTTTATTTGATGTTTTTCTTTGGGTCATTCATAAACAGCCAACAACCCCAGCACCCCCCCCCCCCCCCCACATAAAACTACAGATTTTGTTCTTAAACATCGATTACTTTCGAAAATATCTACTGAGCTTGACCAACATTACGTTTACTAAGCCATTTCTATTACAATTTACAAAAAACATTTTTTTTTAAATTAAAAATTGCGAAATAATAGCTAAACGTTAGTTTCTAACATTTCTTTTTCAAAAAGTGTATCTTATCAATATGTTATCAATTTCCGAACACTCTCCTCCCTCCCCCTTCTCCCCCCCCCCCCTTTCTAAGAATGTGAGATCGTTTGTGGACGACCTATTTTACATGTTCTCGTTTTTTTTTCAAATCTTAGAATGGTTGGGTGAATAAAATGAGATGAATGGGTTAGTTGAGTTTAAAAACACAAGATAAGGTTTTACAACTTCTTCAAACTTGACCCCATGACTTGTAGCGCTGAATGGTGTTGTGGCGGGGGGGAGGGGGAGGAGGGGGAGGGGGCGTTTGGGGAGGCAAGATGTAGGCTTTGTATGTATTTTGGGGAGTCTATGAAAATGTGATACTAAATTATATGGGGGCAGGGCTAAATATGTCACATATTTTTGTTACATAAGTTATGCCCATTTCCTAAATAAATAAAGGTAAAAACGATGGTTGTAGTTGTTGAATTAAATCCCACGACAGCTGATGTGAGTGTATGTTTACTATATAAAATCCATCCCGAAGAGATGCCTGAAGGAAACTCTGTGGTCAACGTAAAGCCACGCTGACCAAAAACAAATGACCTAACATAGTACATTACGATGACCTACTTTGTCACAATCTTCAACTAATGACAAATACGTTATGATATATGACATTCGACTAAGACTTTACAAGTTAGTACATTACGACGACTAACTTAATTCGTCACAACCTTTATCCAATGACAAAAACGTTATGATTGATGACCTTCGTCTAAGACCTAATATGTAGCAAACTTGAACCAATAGAAAATATGTTACGATATACAACCTTCGTCTAAGACCTAATATGTAACAAACTTGAACCAATAGAAAATATGTTACGATATACAACCTTCTTCTAAGACCTAATATGTAACAAACTTGAACCAATAGAAAATATGTTACGATATACGACCTTCGTCTAAGACCTAATATGTAACAAACGTGAACCAATAGAAAATGTTACGATATATGACCTTCGACTAAGACCTAACAGCTCTACTGACCTTTTGGAGTAATAAATGTTGCAGACTGGTTCCAGAGATTCGCTGTCCGTGGAGGCGTTGGACTGAGTTGATACCGTCATGCTGCAGGACTGCCGTCTGCTTGACCACTGGTCAGTCAGAATGTGGCTCACGTTCAGCTAGTGCACGTCCCGTTGTGTGCCCAAGTTTCACATGTAAACAACGCCAGCGCCCTCGACTCGCCAACTACGCTGTTTGCCTACAGCGAAAGGCAAAACATTTCGTCACCCTTTTAATCCCCTTTCATTCAGTACTAACGATATGGCTAAATCTCGCGATGGGCGGGGCGGGGGTTCAGCTAGCCAATCAGATGGGAGCTCGCGTGGGGCATACCACGTGACCTGTTTCATCACTACGCCAGCTCGTACTCTATGTTGTTATTGCCGGCACCCCACAAGAAAAAACAAACGATTTTATTTTTTCTTCAATCACAACGGAATTGTTTACACACATAAGCCTGTCTTAATTCCTGGCCTTAGTAAATAAAAACTTTCTTGGTTCAAAGTTTTAAGGTTATTTATCTGACGTCATTTGGTGTTAAATATAACTTGTCTGTCACGTGGTGAGTGGTCAGTCGATCACGTGGGCGGTCATTCTATCACGCACGTGGGTGGTCTACCACGTGGGTGGTCAGTCTAACACGTGTGTGGTCAGTCTGTCACGTGGGTGGTCAGTCTACCACGTGGGTGGTCAGTCTATCACGTGAATGTTTATCAAATGGATGTCCTAAAGATATGTATGTCAGTTATTATGACCTATAGATATGTATGTCAGTTATTATGACTTAGAGATATGTATGTCAGTTATTATTACCTATAGATATGTATGTAAGTTATTATGACCTATAGATATGTATGTCAGTTATTATGACCTATAGATATGTATGTCAGTTATTATGACTTAGAGATATGTATGTCAGTTATTATTACCTATAGATATGTATGTAAGTTATTATGACCTATAGATATGTATGTCAGTTATTATGACTTAGAGATATGTATGTCAGTTATTATGACCTATAGATATGTATGTCAGTTATTATGACCTATAGATATGTAAGTCAGTTATTATGACTTAGAGATATGTATGTCAGTTATTATGACCTATAGATATGTATGTCAGTTATTATGACCTATAGATATGTATGTCAGTTATTATGACTTAGAGATATGTATGTCAGTTATTATTACCTATAGATATGTATGTAAGTTATTATGACCTATAGATATGTATGTCAGTTATTATGACTTAGAGATATGTCTGTCAGTTATTATGACCTTTAGATATGTATGTCAGTTATTATGACTTAGAGATATGTTTGTCAGTTATTATGACTTAGAGATATGTATGTCAGTTATTATGACCTATAGATATGTATATCAGTTATTATGACCTATAGATATGTATGTCAGTTATTATGACCTATAGATATGTATGTCAGTTATTATGACCTACAGATATGTATGTCAGTTATTATTACCTATAGATATGTATGTCAGTTATTATGACTTAGAGATATGTATGTCAGTTATTATGACCTATAGATATGTATGTAAGTTATTATGACCTATAGATATGTATGTCAGTTATTATGACTTAGAGATATGTCTGTCAGTTATTATGACCTTTAGATATGTATGTCAGTTATTATGACTTATAGATATGTATGTCAGTTATTATGACTTATAGATATGTATGTCAGTTATTATGACTTAGAGATATGTCTGTCAGTTATTATGACCTATAGATATGTATGTCAGTTATTATGACTTAGAGATATGTCTGTCAGTTATTATGACCTTTAGATATGTCTGTCAGTTATTATGACCTATAGATATGTATGTCAGTTATTATGACTTAGAGATATGTATTGGCTATGTCTGTTCTCAATTCAGCCTACGAATTTGTTAATTTATTTTTTGAATGTTAATGCATTATGTATGTGGTATATTTATGCATGTATGCAGCTTTATCAAGCTTTTGGGTTTTAGGTATGGATATGACGAAAAAACCCTAATCCAAGGGACATAACTGATGTGGATACGTTCTGGTAAGCACAGAGACACAGGCTATGTCAGGTATACCAACATACAACGGTCAGGATTAGTAGCTGTGAGATACCAACGGTCTACCATATGTTACCCTATGATACAGTGGCTGAACATCAACACAAGGATTAGTTGTTTTAAGTTGCGTAATGCTTAGATTGGGATCAGCTACAGAGGCGGATTATTGAATTATCGGATAAAACTTTCTTCCGGGTTGCTAATGACGTCCATTCGGGTCTAGCTGAGTGCAGATCTTAAACAGAAATATTCAGCCAGCCAATGTATTCAGCCAGCCAATGTATTCAGCCAGCCAATGTATTCAGCCAGCCAATGTATTCAGCCAGCCAATGTATTCAGCCAGCCAATGTATTCAGCCAGCCAATGTATTCAGCCAGCCAATGTATTCAGCCAGCCAATGTATTCAGCCAGCCAATGTATTCAGCCAGCCAATGTATTCAGCCAGCCAATGTATTCAGCCAGCCAATGTATTCAGCCAGCCAATGTATTCAGCCAGCCAATGTATTCAGCCAGCCAATGTATTCAGCAAGCCAATGTATTCAGCCAGCCAATGTATTCAGCCAGCCAATGTATTCAGCCAGCCAATGTATTCAGCCAGCCAATGTATTCAGCCAGCCAATGTATTCAGCCAGCCAATGTATTCAGCCAGCCAATGTATTCAGCCAGCCAATGTATTCAGCCAGCCAATGTATTCAGCCAGCCAATGTATTCAGCCAGCCAATGTATTTAGCCAGCCAATGTATTCAGCCAGCCAATGTATTCAGCCAGCCAATGTATTCAGCCAGCCAATGTATTCAGCCAGCCAATGTATTCAGCCAGCCAATGTATTCAGCCAGCCAA
This sequence comes from Physella acuta, assembly GCF_028476545.2. NCBI lineage: Eukaryota > Metazoa > Mollusca > Gastropoda > Physidae > Physella > Physella acuta. The sequence continues at coordinate 301,304 of NW_026731596.1, forward strand.
TGTATTCAGTCAGCCAATGTATTCAGTCAGCCAATGTATTCAGCCAGCCAATGTTTTCAGCCAGCCAATGTATTCAGCCAGCCAATGTATTCAGCCAGCCAATGTATTCAGCCAGCTAATGTATTCAGCCAGCCAATGTATTCAGCCAGCCAAGGTATTCAGCCAGCCAAGGTATTCAGCCAGCCAATGTATTCAGCCAGCCAATGTATTCAGCCAGCCAATGTATTCAGCCAGCCAATGTATTCAGCCAGCCAATGTATTCAGCCAGCCAATGTATTCAGCCAGCCAATGTATTCAGCCAGCCAATGTATTCAGCCAGCCAATGTATTCAGCCAGCCAATGTATTCAGCCAGCCAATGTATTCAGCCAGCCAATGTATTCAGCCAGCCAATGTATTCAGCCAGCACAATCTCAGCACAATCTTTCTTACCTCTTCAACTACCATCTCAACTACCATCTCAACTACTATCCCGGCACAATCTATTTTACCATCCCTCCTACCATCTCATCTACAAATATCCTACCATCTAATCTACCATCCAACCTACCATCCAACCCACCATCCAACCTACCATCCAACCTACCATCCAACCCACCATCCAACCTACCATCCAACCTACCATCGAACCTACCATCCAACCTACCATCTAACCTACCATCCAACCTACCATCTAACCTACCATCCAACCTACCATCTAACCTACCATCCAACCTACCATCCAACCCACCATCCAACCTACCATCCAACCTACCATCTAACCTACCATCTAACCTACCATCTAACCTACCATCCAACCTACCATCTAACCTACAATCTAACCTACCATCCAACCTACCATCTAACCCACCATGTAATCTACCATCTAACCCACCATCTAACCCACCATCCAACTACCATCCAACCTACCATCCAACCTACCATCCAACCTACCATCCAACCTACCATCCAACCTACCATCCAACCTACCATCTAACCTACCATCCTTTCTACAATCTCACCTGACGTCAAGTGTAGCTTTTAAAGCTAATAATATTGATCAGAAAAAAATCGATACAACGTTTAAAAAAAAAATCCAAAAATATTTCGAACTTATATCGTAGTATATAGACATTAATCGTTCTCCAAGTAGTCTATAGACTTTACAAACATTAGTCGTCCTCTGGTTAGGCTATAAACTATCTACAAACATGAATCGTTCTCAGGTTAGGCTATACACTACCTACAAACATTAATCGTTCTCCGGTTAGGCTATAAACTACCTACAAGCATGAATCGTTCTCCTAGCACTACCTGTTAAAGTTACATTATTGAATGGCGTGGTCGAATGGAAGATCTTACGACTGTCAACCCGAAAGTATTGAGTTCGGATCACGGGTTCGCTACTGTAGTACGTTACTGAGTCCACCCGACTCTAATGGGTACCTTGTCACATTATCCCTTTGAGGTAACTGAAACAGATAACTCTACTTCATCTGCTCCACGTGTCTTGGGCACGAAGGGGAAAAGAGGTTACATTTAGCCATCTTACATAGCCCGTTGAGTTCAATCGTAATTTGTAACGTCATCTCTGTTGGATAAAGCCGACCGTCAGTCTTGTGGAAACTACTCACTCTACTGCTACAGATTCAATCAAATAAATGGCCCCGTAGTCAGATAGACGATTGGATGATGGTGCATTGGGGGGGGGGGGGGATAAGTTGAGAAGCGCCAGATGTTGCCCATGTATCTTACCTATGGTCATTCTAAAGGACACCACTCCTGCTTGATTTATTACAATTATATCCTAGACGTGGGTTACTGTCCTTGGCTAACGAACCTCGTCTACCTGGGGTTTGATCTCAGGACTTTCAAACATGGGGCTGTGGCTTTACCCGTCCGTCCAAGCCCTTCAGCAGATTATACTGGGGAGTCTAGCCTTGACAATAGGAATCTATTGCAGAAAGGAACGATACATGTTCCTACCCTTTTACCCAGAGCTGGGGGCGGGACATTATTACATCTAAATAGTTGTAAACTGATTGACAGTTTGTCTGTCAGAAGGATTCAACTTTAGACTGACACAGTTACTGAGTCCAGTATATCTTTATTAAGTGCAATTTATCCGGACTAGCAGACTTCTGAGTCAACTCAGCTGTAAAGTGTACCTGGCTTTAGTTATGTCTATGGGAAGTGGGTATGTGAATGATGGTCTATGGGGGAGAATGTGAGAGTCTATGTGAGAGTGTCTGCGTGTGAGGGTCTGTGTGAGAGAGTTTGTGGGAGAGTGTTTGTGGGAGAGGGTCTGTGAGAGAGACTGAGTGAGGGAGAGAGTGTGTGTAACGTAGATCTGCATTTCGCATGGTATGACTAAGACAGTACATTAAATTTCCTAAACTTGCTAGCCCCCCCCCCCCCCTCTAAACTTGCTAGCCCCCCCCCCTCCCTCTAAACTTGCTAGCCCCCCCTCTAAACTTGCAAGCCCCCCCCCCCCCTCTAAACTTGCTAGTCCCCTCTGGTAGAATTAAAAAAGCCAACTCTATCTGAAACGAATGACCTACATGCCAGTTGACCTCAATGACCTACATGCCAGTTGACCTCAATGACCTACATGCCAGTTGACCTCAATGACCTACATGCCAGTTGACCTCAATGACCTACACGCCAGTTGACCTCATAACTTGACTTGCCTGTCAATGACCTTGAAGATACGTGACCTCAAATTCCAATTTATCCTGGCTAACGTTTAGAGGAAACGGCTCCACAACAGCAGACGATAAGACGAAGGTCAAAAATCTGGAGCTGTGCAGACGTGACCCCAGGTGAGGGCGGGGAGGCTGGGGTGCGGTGGAATCTAGGTCAGGGTCAGATTACAGAGTTTATTGCCAGGGTGGAGGCGGCACAAACATACTAACTGACGTATGCTGACGTCACAGGAAGGATTGAGTGAGGTTGTTGGGCGTTTTCGTTCTGGCTCATCTTACATTAGGTCAAGGTCAAGTGGTCATACAATCATCAGGTCAACTGGGGTTATACAATCATTAGGTCAACTGAGGCTATACAATCATTAGGTCAACTGAGGCTATACAATCATTAGGTCAACTGATGCTGTACAATAATCAGGTCAACTGGGGTTATACAATCATTAGGTCAACTGAGGCTATACAATCATTAGGTCAACTGAGGCTGTACAATCATTAGGTCAACTGAGGCTGTACAATCATCAGGTCAACTGAGGTTATACAATCATTAGGTCAACTGAGGCTATACAATCATTAGGTCAACTGAGGCTGTACAATCATTAGGTCACTGAGGTTATACAATCATTAAGTCAACTGAGGCTGTACAATCATTAGGTCAACCGAGGCTGTACAATCATCAGGTCAACTGGGGTTATACAATCATTAGGTCAACTGAGGCTATACAATCATTAGGTCAACTGAGGCTGTACAATCATTAGGTCAACTGAGGCTATACAATCATTAGGTCAACTGAGGCTATACAAGCATTAGGTCAACTGAGGCTATACAATCATTAGGTCAACTGAGGCTATACAATCATCAGGTCAACTGGGGTTATACAATCATTAGGTCAACTGAGGCTATACAATCATTAGGTCAACTGAGGCTGTACAATCATTAGGTCACTGAGGTTATACAATCATTAAGTCAACTGAGGCTGTACAATCATTAGGTCAACCGAGGCTGTACAATCATCAGGTCAACTGGGGTTATACAATCATTAGGTCAACTGAGGCTATACAATCATTAGGTCAACTGAGGCTGTACAATCATTAGGTAACTGAGGCTGTACAATCATTAGGCCAACTGAGGTTATACAATCATCGAGTTAGTTTATACAATCATCAGGTCAACTGAGGCTGTACAATCATTAGGTCAACTGAGGCTGTACAATCATTAGGTCAAGTGAGGCTGTACAATCATTAGGTCAAGTGACGCTGTACAATCATTAGGTCAACTGAGGCTGTACAATCATTAGGTCAACTGAGGCTATACAATCATTTGGTCAACCGAGACTATACAATCATTAGTAAGGTAACAACATCCAAGGGTGAGGTATACTAATGTTAGTAAGAGACCGCTTTATCCATTCTTTGATTCCACTGTGGATTTAGATTAATTAATCCTACTGTGAGCTTAGACTAATTAATTCCACTGTGGGCTTAGACTAATTAATCCTACTGTGGGTTTAGACTACTTAATCCCACTGTGGATTTAGACTACTAAATCCTAATGTAGATTTAGACTACTTAATCCCACTGTGGATTTAGGTTTCTTAATCCCACTGTGGATTTAAACTACTTAATCCCACTGTCGATTTAGACTACTTATACCACAATTAAACTCTTCAACTTTGTTAAATTCATCAGGATCCAAAATATCCAAAATATCCAAGATAGTTTTAACAGCCTTTTTTCAGTGTGAGTTTTAAGGGACATAACCCAATGTAAATTTGATTTCAGTATTTTAGTAGTATTAAATCCCTTCATTAAAGCTTCGTTTAAAAAATTAGCATTTACAAACATTAAGTGAAATCAATGAAAACGTAACTAAACTACATCATATTGTTTTCTAAAATCTGAATTTGAGCAACAGCATAACAATTTGGAGATAACCAATTGTAAGATCTTCATGCTCTTGTTTTATCAGTAATTTCAAGTAACTACAAATGTTCCTAGTTTGATCCAAACAGCAACCTTAGCTTAAAGTTTAAAGATTCGATTTGTCAATGGTTATATGAGATGTGTATTCTATTTATAGAAGGAAAAGTATTTGTTATTTTACTATAATAGTTATGTTGCAAACATTTGCTGTAAAATAAATACAATGTAGTACACATTTGCTATAAACTAACAATAATGTTGAAATCAAACACAACTGTAGTTCACTGTTTATTCATACATGCCTAGTCACACAGTAAATTAGTTTTGAATTAAATGAACTCATTCATCTCAAGTCTCCATGTATATATATATATATATATATATATATATATATATATATATATATATATATATATATATATATATATATATATATATATATATATATATATATATATATATATACAAATATATATATATATATATATATACATATATATATATATATATATTTATTTATTTATATATTTATTTATATATATACATGTAGTATATGTTGTATAATCAGCAATTTCTCTCATAACTGAATACAGTAAAGGGCTATAAAAATATTTTTAGTTTTTCTCATAAAAGATCATCTCTGATTTTTTATGATTCTCTTGAACTATGACACAACAAAAGAATGACAAATTGCTCTAGTGTGAACTATAGACAACAAATTTAAACTCTGTTGACATTTAGTTGCATTAAAAAAATATCACCAATAGGATGTGTGGTCTACATATATATACACTTAGTGGGTGTACTTGAACTGTGGAGGGGGGGGGGGGTAATGAGGTGGTAATATGTGGAGGTAGTAATGATGGTAAGCTGGGGGTTATAAAGGGAGGGAGTATTGGGAGGACAGAGTGGGAGGTGGGAGGTGGGAGGGAATGGAAAGAGGTGGAGGGAGTGGGAAGAGGGGAGGGAGTGGGAAGAGGGGAGGGAGTGGGAAGAGGGGAGGGTGGGAAGAGGTGGAGAGAGTGGGAAGAGGGGAGGGAGTGGGAATAGGTGGAGGGAGTGGGAAGAGGGGGAGGGAGTGGGAAGAGGGGAGGTAGTGGGAAGAGGGAGAGGGGGGGTTGGATGACTTAATTATTTGACAAGAGTTTTGACTGGTTACTAAACTTTATTGTAACTGATGGGTCAGGCTCTCAGTTTGACCATGGCCCAGTAAAAAAAGCCAGAAATAAAACTCTATCACTTTTCATATGGGATGATAAAAAAGTGGATTAAAATATGGAATCTATCTGGCCAGCCAGATAATAAGCTTAGACAAGTAGAAGCATATAAGTATACAAAATATGGTTACACATAAGCAAAATATGGTTTCATACATACAAAATATGGTTACATACATACAAAATATGGTTACACATAAACAAAAAATGGTTTCATACATACAAAATATGGTTACATACATACAAAATATGGTTACATACATACAAAATATGGTTACATATACTTCACATATAGTTTGAAATACATCAGTATACATAAATATATTTGCTTATCTAGGTAAAAAAACTGACTATAATTTCTAAATTACCATATCATATTAAATTAAGTTTTCAAATTAAATAGATATTGTTATAGCTCAAATATTTGTTTCAAAATTAGTGATTCCTAGTGTTTAGTGAAAATGTGAATTGTGGTTTATCAAAATAGGACAGATTATTTAATTATAAAAAATGTAATACAATTTTTTTTCATAAAGACTGTTCAGCAAGTAGTTGCCAGATAAACTTAATAGTTTGTTGCTTGCCAAATTGGACAACATTAATTTCAAATTATTTCTTTCTGTAAACTATCCATTGTTTTCTTGTGTGACAAGCTTAAAGTAAGAAATAAATTCTAAAATATAACACCAAAGATCCTTAAATAAAAATACAACTTTAGCAAACTTTGCTAAACTTGAACTACTCCACAAATAAATGTGAAGTGAACAGAGTGTGATTTTACACAGTAAATACACATCAAACACTGATAACTGACATGTGAAAATATGTCATACATTTATCAGATCAAATCTGTTTAGTTTTACAGTGACTTAAATAAAAGGTCACGTCATGTCCATTTGGTAACAGCATTAATGACCATTGGTCAACAAAATAAAACATTAAACTTAGTTTAAAACTTTCAGATGATAAGGAAACATTCAATACAATTAGTTCAGCTAAAGAACATCCAAATATTTTTATTTCAAAGACACCCACCAAATCTAGCATTGATTAGAAATTAAACTTTCGAAGATACAAAAAAATGACTCATTATATCTAAAAAAATCTTTGGATACTACAAGTACCTGACAATGACACTTCTATAAATAGGCCTGTTTACTCCGAGTATTGTTACATCAGTAATGCTAGGGTCAGAAATTTGAGTTCTATGGTAGCACTCCTGGCAATAGAGCCAGACAAGCCCTGGACCCCCAGGTCACGTGATGCAGGGGGTCGACCCAGGGAGACATGGTAATGTTGTGTGCCAGTTGATGCTAAGAGGGTAGGAAGGAACTGGGAACAGCTGAAGGAGTGGCTATAGACTGTGGGGAGGGGAAAGCTTTGACAGAGGTCCTATGCTCCACAAGGAACAAAAAGAAAAAAAATGATGTTAGGAATTAAGTTTGAGGTTTGGGTATAGTATGCCTGGTATATACTCGAATTGTTTTTTCAAACGTCTTCCAAGATTTACAATGGTAAACTTTTCTCCATGCAATCACAGTTAGGGAAACTTTCTCTATATGAGTTACCTCACCTGCATTACCCGCAGTTTAAAATATCTTGAACTATCGTCAAAACTGAGATATGCATATAAAACTTGTAATAAATAATACACTTCCAAGTCATATGAATGTTTGTCTAACCTTAAGGAATGAGATCAAAGATTGTCACCGCCAGATTTCCGGCAGGAAATGAAGCCAATCTGGTTGCCAAATGGGATGTTGTCTCTACGGTGCGAGAAGAACTGTTTGTTGCAGACTGTACACAGGGCGCAGCTGGTGTCGATGTTGCCAGCCGGCACGCCGTCCAGCTGTAGCATCAGCACGTTGGCCTGCACAAGGTCGGCGTGCACCCAGTCAGGGTGCCGGGCTGACCCCCAGACCAGCCCTGGATCCAGGCGAGTGAGTGGTGCCGCATCACTGGCTGGAAGGTCAAAGCACTTGCCTTCAATAGTTGGACCAATGGCCGCGCGGATGTCTTGAGGGTCCGTCCCGAACTCCTCCACCATTGTCTGCAGACAGGCTCGAACCGCCCCCACTGTGGTACCTCTCCACCCTGCATGCACGGCACCGCAGGCACCTGAACGAACAGTTTACAAACTGATATTTGTTTACTGCACGTACCCTAACAAAGATGACACGTTAACTAACTTTGTTAGCACTTTATTTATACATAGGCACATGAACATACATGACGAATTTACAAACTTTGTAACACTGAATTTACTACATGATATTATGTCTGCTTGTAAAACTATCTGAATGTCATAATATAACAATGACTAAGTTAATATAAAATTTAACATTAAATTAATGACATTATGATGTGTCTGTAAAACAAGTCATTATTATAAAATTTAACATTAAATTAATAACATTATGTGTCTGTAAAGCAAGTCATTATTATAAAATGTAACATAAAAGTAAAGACATTATGATGTGTCTGTAAAACAAATCATTATTTAAAACAAGAGTTATTTCCCTTATGTTTTAACAAACAAAAATTATTTCCGTTAACAACATTTAAATATCAGCAGTTTTGTGTCAGCTAATAAAATCAGTGAACCATTTCTTTTGTTTTTGTGTGTAATAATATGAGTGATGTCATATTTACCTGTGTTTGTGTGTAATGAAATGAGTGATGTCATATTTACCTGTGTTTGAGTCAGCTAATAAAATGAGTGATGTCATATTTACCTGTGTTTGTGTGTAATGAAATGAGTGATGTCATATTTACCTGTGTTTGTGTCAGCTAATAAAATGAGTGATGTCATATTTACCTGTGTTTGTGTGTAATAAAATGAGTGATGTCATATTTACCTGTGTTTGTGTCAGCTAATAAAATGAGTGATGTCATATTTACCTGTGTTAGTGTGTAATAAAATGAGTGATGTCATATTTACCTGTAATGTGTGTAATAAATTATAAAATGAGTGATGTCATATTTACCTGTAATGTGTGTAATAAATTATAAAATGAGTGATGTCATATTTACCTCTTTTCGTGTGATAAAATGAGTGATGTCATATTTACCTGTTTTGGTGTCAGCCAATAAAATCATAGCACAGTCCGCCCCCGGAGCTGCTACTGTTACCCCAGGTATATTGGTGACCACACCGTCAAACTTTGGGGGTGGGGGTTTACCAACTACCCAAATATTTTTATCGTGTTCTACTTTGGCTACCCGTAGAGACGCGGGTTCGAACCCCGCGGCCTCCGCCAGGCGCCTTCTGTTCTCTTCTATGACCAACACAGGGTCAGGCTTGCGTATGGTGTAGAGCATGTTGAGGGAGGTCAAAGGTGACAGCTGGGACACGCCCCCAAACCTCTCGTGAAAACCTGTGGACAGAGTATCACCACCTGAGTACAGAGACATGTGGACAGGGTATCACCACCTGTCTACAGAAACCTGTGGACGGAGTATCACCACCTGTCTACAGAAACCTGTGGACAGGGTATCACCACCTGAGTACAGAAACCTGTGGACAGGGTATCACCACCTGTCTACAGAAACCTGTGGACAGGGTATCACCACCTGTCTACAGAAACCTGTGGACAGGGTATCACCACCTGTCTACAGAAACCTGTGGACAGAGTATCACAACCTGAGTACAGAAACCTGTGGACAGGGTATCACCACCTGTCTACAGAAACCTGTGGACAGGGTATCACCACCTGTCTACAGAAACCTGTGGACAGAGTATCACAACCTGAGTACAGAAACCTGTGGACAGAGTATCACAACCTGAGTACAGAAACCTGTGGACAGAGTATCACAACCTGAGTACAGAAACCTGTGGACAGAGTATCACAACCTGAGTACAGAAACCTGTGGACAGAGTATCACAACCTGAGTACAGGTACACACCTGACAGGTAAACAGACGCGATCATCAGATTACATAACAGGGTCAAGTCAATACCTGATAACAGGTTGACAAAGTGGATCACCACCTGACAAGTAAACAAGAGTTGATCACCATGTACCAAGTTTTAAATAATGGATGGTCACCTCTCGACAACAGTTGGTCACCACCTGAGAACTACAGATCACCATACGCTGACAGTTACCTGCATTGAACCTGTCCGCAGGTATCACGTGACTCCTCAACACCTGCACCTGCTCCTGGCGCCCCACACCTTTCAGGTACTCCTTGAAGCCGGTCTCCACCTGCTCCAGCTCCCACGGCTCCACGGCTGGCAGCTGCGACTGGACGTCTACACCTGTCACCTGCCAGGTGTGCACGTGCGAGAACACGTGCAGGCACGCCGTCTCCCAGAACTTCTTCATTGCCAGGCTCGTCATCAGGACAAAGTCGCTCACGCCTGCCTCGTCTAGACAGGTCTTGGCCTTGAACAGGAGGTCAAGGTTATCGTCTGACCGGATGAGCCGGCAGTCCGGTAGAGTGGAGGCGTCCAGTGTTCTGGTCAGCACGGTCAGCCCTAGCCTGCTGTTGGTCAGCTGGTTCTGGGCGACGGTCATCAGCTGGTCTCTGGTCGTCTGGCACGGGTCTGTGGCCAGGTCCAGGACTAGCTCACCGTGGTGACTCATCGGGTCAAGGTCTGTAGGTCACATTAGTACAAGGTTAAACGGTTTGGGTAGAGGGGAGGGGGCGGGGTACTGTGTGAGGGGGTAGGGACTTAGGGGGGTAGGGACTGAGGGGGTAGGGACTTAGGGGTATGGAATGTGTTTGGGGTAGGGACTCTGTTTGGGGTAGGGACTGTGTTAAAGGGTAGGGACTGTGGTGGTAGGGACTCTGTTTGGGGGTAGGGACTCTGTTTGGGGGTAGGGACTATGTTTGGGGGTAGGGACTCTGTTTGGGGGTAGGGACTGTGTTTGGTGGTAGGGACTATGTTTGGGGGTAGGGACTATGTTTGGGGGTAGGGACTCTGTTTGGGGGTAGGGACTGTGTTTGGTGGTAGGGACTATGTTTGGGGGTAGGGACTATGTTTGGGGGTAGGGACTATGTTTGGGGGTAGGGACTATGTTTGGGGGTAGGGACTATGTTTGGGGGTAGGGACTATGTTTGGGGGTAGGGACTCTGGGGGTTGGGCATGTGTTTGGGGGTAGGGACTGTGTTTGGGGGTAGGGAATGTAGTGGTAGTGACTCTGTTTGGGGGTAGGGACACTGTTTGGGGTAGGGACTGTGTTTGATGTAGGGACTGTGTTTGGAGGTAGGGATTGTGTGGGGTTGAGAATGTGTTATGACAGTTAGGGGTAGAGAAGCGTTACTTAAGTAGTAAAAGGCTTATTTTAAGAACGAGGAACAAACTGCAGAAATGTAATTGGCTATAATTAGACTATGAAGTTTGCTGTGCTAATGCCGACTGTCTAACTTAAAAGCTGATTTAGATCTTCAAACTTTTCAAATAATGGGAATGTGTTGAAAGGACTTTACACTCGACAGATCGCCCTCAACTTCCTCATAGACTTCAGATAGTGTGCCAGATAAATGGGACAGTGACGTCAGCAATCACGTGACGTAATGTTGACTAGAAGTGTCTTCTACTGGACACAGACTAGAAGTGTCTGGTGCTTGACACAGACTAGAAGTGTCTGGTGCTGGACTCAGACTGTCTGGTACTGGACACAGACTAGAAGTGTCTGGTACTGGACACAGACTGTCTGGTACTGGACACAGACTAGAAGTGTCTGGTACTGGACACAGACTGTCTGGTACTGGACACAGACTAGAAGTGTCTGGTACTGGACACAGACTAGAAGTGTCTGGTACTGGACACAGACTAGAAGTGTCTGGTACTGGACACAGGCTGTCTGGTACTGGACACAGACTAGAAGTGTCTGGTACTGGACACAGACTGTCTGGTACTGGACACAGACTAGAAGTGTCTGGTACTGGACACAGACTAGAAGTGTCTGGTACTGGACACAGACTAGAAGTGTCTGGTACTGGACACAGACTGTCTGGTACTGGACACAGACTAGAAGTGTCTGGTACTGGACACAGACTATAAGTGTCTGGTACTAGACACAGACTAGAAGTGTCTGGTACTGGACACAGACTAGAAGTGTCTGGTACTGGACACAGATTAGAAGTGTCTGGTACTGGACACAGACTAGAAGTGTCTGGTACTGGACACAGACTGTCTGGTACTGGACACAGACTAGAAGTGTCTGGTACTGGACACAGACTAGAAGTGTCTGGTACTGGACACAGACTAGAAGTGTCTGGTACTGGACACAGACTAGAAGTGTCTGGTACTGGACACAGACTGTCTGGTACTGGACACAGACTAGAAGTGTCTGGTACTGGACACAGACTAGAAGTGTCTGGTACTGGACACAGATTAGAAGTGTCTGGTACTGGACACAGACTAGAAGTGTCTGGTACTGGACACAGACTAGAAGTGTCTGGTACTGGACACAGACTGTCTGGTACTGGACAAAGACTAGAAGTGTCTGGTACTGGACACAGACTAGAAGTGTCTGGTACTGGACACAGACTAGAAGTGTCTGGTACTGGACACAGACTAGAAGTGTCTGGTACTGGACACAGACTAGAAGTGTCTGGTACTGGACACAGACTAGAAGTGTCTGGTACTGGACACAGACTGTCTGGTACTGGACACAGACTAGAAGTGTCTGGTACTGGACACAGACTAGAAGTGTCTGGTACTGGACACAGACTAGAAGTGTCTGGTACTGGACACAGACTAGAAGTGTCTGGTACTGGACACAGACTAGAAGTGTCTGGTACTGGACACAGACTAGAAGTGTCTGGTACTGGACACAGATTAGAAGTGTCTGGTACTGGACACAGACTAGAAGTGTCTGGTACTGGACACAGACTGTCTGGTACTGGACACAGACTAGAAGTGTCTGGTACTGGACACAGACTAGAAGTGTCTGGTACTGGACACAGACTAGAAGTGTCTGGTACTGGACACAGACTAGAAGTGTCTGGTACTGGACACAGACTAGAAGTGTCTGGTACTGGACACAGACTAGAAGTGTCTGGTACTGGACACAGACTAGAAGTGTCTGGTACTGGACACAGACTAGAAGTGTCTGGTACTGGACACAGACTGTCTGGTACTGGACACAGACTAGAAGTGTCTGGTACTGGACACAGACTAGAAGTGTCTGGTACTGGACACAGATTAGAAGTGTCTAATACTGGACACAGACTAGAAGTGTCTGGTACTGGACACAGACTAGAAGTGTCTGGTACTGGACACAGACTGTCTGGTACTGGACACAGACTAGACGTGTCTGGTACTGGACACAGACTAGAAGTGTCTGGTACTGGACACAGACTAGAAGTGTCTGGTACTGGACACAGACTAGAAGTGTCTGGTACTGGACACAGACTAGAAGTGTCTGGTACTGGACACAGACTGTCTGGTACTGGACACAGACTAGAAGTGTCTGGTACTGGACACAGACTAGAAGTGTCTGGTACTGGACACAGACTAGAAGTGTCTGGTACTGGACACAGACTGTCTGGTACTGGACACAGACTAGAAGTGTCTGGTACTGGACAGAGACTAGAAGTGTCTGGTACTGGACACAGACTAGAAGTGTCTGGTACTGGACACAGACTAGAAGTGTCTGGTACTGGACACAGACTAGAAGTGTCTGGTACTGGACACAGACTAGAAGTGTCTGGTACTGGACACAGACTAGAAGTGTCTGGTACTGGACACAGATTAGAAGTGTCTGGTACTGGACACAGACTAGAAGTGTCTGGTACTGGACACAGACTGTCTGGTACTGGACACAGACTAGAAGTGTCTGGTACTGGACACAGACTAGAAGTGTCTGGTACTGGACACAGACTAGAAGTGTCTGGTACTGGACACAGACTGTCTGGTACTGGACACAGACTAGAAGTGTCTGGTACTGGACACAGATTAGAAGTGTCTGGTACTGGACACAGACTGTCTGGTACTGGACACAGACTAGAAGTGTCTGGTACTGGACACAGACTGTCTGGTACTGGACACAGACAAGAAGTGTCTGGTACTGGACACAGACTAGAAGTGTCTGGTACTGGACACAGACTGTCTGGTACTGGACACAGACAAGAAGTGTCTGGTACTGGACACAGACTAGAAGTGTCTGGTACTGGACACAGACTAGAAGTGTCTGGTACTGGACACAGACTAGAAGTGTCTGGTACTGGACACAGACTAGAAGTGTCTGGTACTGGACACAGACTAGAAGTGTCTGGTACTGGACACAGACTAGAAGTGTCTGGTACTGGACACAGACTAGAAGTGTCTGGTACTGGACACAGACTAGAAGTGTCTGGTACTGGACACAGACTAGAAGTGTCTGGTACTGGACACAGACTTGAAGTGTCTGGTACTGGACACAGACTGTCTGGTACTGGACACAGACTAGAAGTGTCTGGTACTGGACACAGACTAGAAGTGTCTGGTACTGGACACAGACTAGAAGTGTCTGGTACTGGACACAGACTGTCTGGTACTGGACACAGACTAGAAGTGTCTGGTACTGGACACAGATTAGAAGTGTCTGGTACTGGACACAGACTGTCTGGTACTGGACACAGACTAGAAGTGTCTGGTACTGGACACAGACTGTCTGGTACTGGACACAGACTAGACGTGTCTGGTACTGGACACAGACTGTCTGGTACTGGACACAGACTAGAAGTGTCTGGTACTGGACACAGACTAGAAGTGTCTGGTACTGGACACAGACTAGAAGTGTCTGGTACTGGACACAGACTAGAAGTGTCTGGTACTGGACACAGACTAGAAGTGTCTGGTACTGGACACAGACTAGAAGTGTCTGGTACTGGACACAGACTGTCTGGTACTGGACACAGACTAGACGTGTCTGGTACTGGACACAGACTAGAAGTGTCTGGTACTGGACACAGACTAGAAGTGTCTGGTACTGGACACAGACTAGAAGTGTCTGGTACTGGACACAGACTAGAAGTGTCTGGTACTGGACACAGACTGTCTGGTACTGGACACAGACTAGAAGTGTCTGGTACTGGACACAGACTAGAAGTGTCTGGTACTGGACACAGACTAGAAGTGTCTGGTACTGGACACAGACTGTCTGGTACTGGACACAGACTAGAAGTGTCTGGTACTGGACAGAGACTAGAAGTGTCTGGTACTGGACACAGACTAGAAGTGTCTGGTACTGGACACAGACTAGAAGTGTCTGGTACTGGACACAGACTAGAAGTGTCTGGTACTGGACACAGACTAGAAGTGTCTGGTACTGGACACAGACTAGAGGTGTCTGGTACTGGACACAGATTAGAAGTGTCTGGTACTGGACACAGACTAGAAGTGTCTGGTACTGGACACAGACTGTCTGGTACTGGACACAGACTAGAAGTGTCTGGTACTGGACACAGACTAGAAGTGTCTGGTACTGGACACAGACTAGAAGTGTCTGGTACTGGACACAGACTGTCTGGTACTGGACACAGACTAGAAGTGTCTGGTACTGGACACAGATTAGAAGTGTCTGGTACTGGACACAGACTGTCTGGTACTGGACACAGACTAGAAGTGTCTGGTACTGGACACAGACTGTCTGGTACTGGACACAGACAAGAAGTGTCTGGTACTGGACACAGACTAGAAGTGTCTGGTACTGGACACAGACTGTCTGGTACTGGACACAGACAAGAAGTGTCTGGTACTGGACACAGACTAGAAGTGTCTGGTACTGGACACAGACTAGAAGTGTCTGGTACTGGACACAGACTAGAAGTGTCTGGTACTGGACACAGACTAGAAGTGTCTGGTACTGGACACAGACTAGAAGTGTCTGGTACTGGACACAGACTAGAAGTGTCTGGTACTGGACACAGACTAGAAGTGTCTGGTACTGGACACAGACTAGAAGTGTCTGGTACTGGACACAGACTAGAAGTGTCTGGTACTGGACACAGACTTGAAGTGTCTGGTACTGGACACAGACTGTCTGGTACTGGACACAGACTAGAAGTGTCTGGTACTGGACACAGACTAGAAGTGTCTGGTACTGGACACAGACTAGAAGTGTCTGGTACTGGACACAGACTGTCTGGTACTGGACACAGACTAGAAGTGTCTGGTACTGGACACAGATTAGAAGTGTCTGGTACTGGACACAGACTAGAAGTGTCTGGTACTGGACACAGACTAGAAGTGTCTGGTACTGGACACAGACTGTCTGGTACTGGACACAGACTAGACGTGTCTGGTACTGGACACAGATTAGAAGTGTCTGGTACTGGACACAGACTAGAAGTGTCTGGTACTGGACACAGACTGTCTGGTACTGGACACAGACTAGAAGTGTCTGGTACTGGACACAGACTAGAAGTGTCTGGTACTGGACACAGACTAGAAGTGTCTGGTACTGGACACAGACTAGAAGTGTCTGGTACTGGACACAGACTAGAAGTGTCTGGTACTGGACACAGACTAGAAGTGTCTGGTACTGGACACAGACTAGAAGTGTCTGGTACTGGACACAGACTGTCTGGTACTGGACACAGACTAGAAGTGTCTGGTACTGGACACAGACTAGAAGTGTCTGGTACTGGACACAGATTAGAAGTGTCTAATACTGGACACAGACTAGAAGTGTCTGGTACTGGACACAGACTATAAGTGTCTGGTACTAGACACAGACTAGAAGTGTCTGGTACTGGACACAGACTAGAAGTGTCTGGTACTGGACACAGACTAGAAGTGTCTGGTACTGGACACAGACTGTCTGGTACTGGACACAGACTAGAAGTGTCTGGTACTGGACACAGACTAGAAGTGTCTGGTACTGGACACAGACTAGAAGTGTCCAGTACTGGACAAAGACTAGAAGTGTCCAGTACTGGACAAAGACTAGAAGTGTCTGGTACTGGACACAGACTAGAAGTGTCTGGTACTGGACATAGACTAGAAGTGTCTGGTACTGGACACAGACTAGAAGTGTCTGGTACTGGACACAGATTAGAAGTGTCTAATACTGGACACAGACTAGAAGTGTCTGGTACTGGACACAGACTAGAAGTGTCTGGTACTGGACACAGATTAGAAGTGTCTAATACTGGACACAGACTAGAAGTGTCAGGTACTGGACACAGACTAGAAGTGTCTGGTACTGGACACAGACTAGAAGTCAAAATATATGTTTTATATAAATACAAACTAAGAAACTAACTAGTGTAATTTGTGAATATGCTACGCTATGTGAAAAAGACTTAAATTATACAAAAGTAATGTATACGATAATAAATAGCGACAAAAGTGTCAACTTAGGGAACACTTTATCTGGCAAGTTAACATTGTTTTTAATCCATCAAGTTAACACAGTTTTTAATTCACAGAATTCGATTAGGTGTAATAATCGATAAATACTGACAAGCATTAGCCAAATACTTATGCAAATCTTTTTTTTCTACTAAATGGGTAAAAATAAAGCAAGAAAAAAAAAAACAAGGTGAATGAAAACAATTGAAAACAAGTCCGTGAAAAAAGAAGAAAACAAGTCCGTGAAAAAAGTAGAAAACTAGACGATGAAAAAAGAAGAAACCTAGACGGTGAAAAAAAGAAAGAAACTAGACGGTGAAAAAAAGAAGAAAACTAGACAATGAAAACAGAAAACGCACCTACCTGTGCTGGGTGTGTTTTGGCCGGTATCAGCAACTTGTAGCTGTGACTGGTGTGTACCCTCACCCAGCTCATAGCTGATGTAGAATAAATAAACCATGGTTAAAACAACGACTGTTATCTAATCTAGGTTTGCTGAGGGCGACAGCCATAGTGTGTAGCCCGTGGCTGGTTCAATATTTCACGAGAACGGGTTTGTTGGATGTGACACATTTTGACACAGTTCACAAGACGTGCCCTACTGCGTCACACATAGGACGAAAATAAAAATTGCGGGAATCCCCCAACTACGAATCAGCGAAAAACTACGCAACCAATTGTGTACTCTAGTGCTTCATGTCATATTTTATATCTCTGTTTACATGTGTGTCATGTCGATCTGTACACGACACGTGTATTGTCAACAAAATTTGACCTAGTTTTCGTGAGTAGAATAAAAGGCCAGGTCGCAAAGATTGTCTAAGTAGGCCTAGTACTTCATAGTATTTTAGCCTATTTTAAAAGTAGTTTTATCATTATCATATGGATGGATATGATTCAATATTTAAGCAAACAAGATATCAACTGAATTATTATTTTTAAACTATAAGAATGTATTTGTTTTATAATTTTTCAAAAATTGTAATTTAAGTTCGTAATACTTTGTAGTTTTTACTTTTTCGTATATACGAAGAATAGAGAAAGTCGTGTAATCGTGCAAAATTTTTTTTAAAAACGAGATTTTTGCAAATCTCGACGTTTTACAGCTCTCTGAGTCGGAAAAAACATAGTTTTGCAATCTTATCCGTATGTCTGTGTGTGTGTGTATGTGTGTGTGTCTGTGTGTGTATGTGTGTGTGTAAACACGATAACTCGAGTACCGTTACAGCTAGGTTGATGAAATTTCATATATATGTATTCAGTGTTTCTTCCAGACTTTTTTCTCCGGGGGGGGGGGGGGGGGGGGCACTTGAAATTTTCGGGGGGGGGGGGGCGGTAAACTTTCTTCGGGGGGGGGGGGGGCGGACACTGTTAAAAGTATATATTTTCTATAGAAATTATATAAATTTCATTTCGTTCGGGGGGGGGGGGGGGGGGGCGGTAAAAAAATTTCGGGGGGGGGGGGGGGGGGGCTTTGCCTGGAAGAAACTCTGTATTATATCAAAATCCAAGGTCAACTTTTGAGCGATTTCCGATAACCGGAAGTGGAACTTTTTCTACTTTGAAATTTTTAAAAGCCTTTAACTTGAGTATTATTTCAGATAGATATACAGAATTTTAAATGTAAGTAAAATATCTAATTCTCTGCCTTTTGTCAAATTTTGAGTAATTTCCGTTGACCGGAAGTAGTAATTTACGCTATTTCCAACTTCTCCAAAACGCATGTGAATTTATAAAGTACTAATAATATTCCACACTATTATGCACATTTTCTTTGGCGTTCACTTGGTGTGCAATTCTTTTTTTCTACGAGATTTTATTCTATTTTAAAAAGTTTAAGTATTTAAAATGGATTAAAAATCATGTCTAGATCTATATCCCGAGTTGCCATCCCCTGTTGTTTAATATAAGAAAATTAGAGAAAGTTTAGGGGAGATCACTCCCAGTTTATTTAAATTTTTATTTTTACAAAAAACATAAAAATAAAAAAATAAAAAATTCCAGTTGTCAGTATAGGTGACTGTGCTTAGATAAAAGTAGGCTAAGCTCAGGTAGGTAGAGATTTACCTGGTCGGGTGAAGGTTGGACTGACAGGTACTTACAGTTGGTTTCGTGACACAGTAACCCAATAATGTCATGGGATGTTGAAAGTCCGGGTTGGATTTAAACAATCTAATACATACCCAGACCTCAAGTTAGGCAAGGCAGATATTTTTAAAGCCTGCTTGAAGCATTTTATCCTAGACTTTAAGGTCTACCTTAAATATTTTTTTTTTGACAAAACAAGAATAAAATCAAGTCGGGTATGTGGTTCCTCGTGTAAACAACAGGGTGGCGTTGATTAAAACGGGAACAGGGCATTACCCCCCCCCCCGTCATTACCCCCCCCCCCCCAGTAATTACCCCCTGTCAATTACCCCTAGCCCAGTAGGAAATTACCCCCGGTCATAGTGTAAGGTTCAGCTAGGGTTTGAGTTTGGGCTAGGTCTAGGTCTGGGGTTAGGGTTAGGGTTAGGGTAAGGATTAGGGTTAGGGCTAGAGTTGGGTTTGGTTTTGGATTTATTTTAGGGTGAGGTGAATTATTAGGTTTTTCGTCTTTTTTTAAGGTTAGGATTTAGGTAATATATAGGTATAGAATTGGAGTTAGAATGAGTGTTATATCTTGGTGTATGGAGGGGGGGGGGGGGTAATTGCACCGGGGGGTTGTCCGGGGGAAATGTCCGGGGGGGGGTGGTAATGTCCTGTAGCCGATTAAAACAACAGGGTGGTGTTGATTAAAGGGCTCCGGCGTGGAAATATCAGGTGACGAAATTCGAAGTCTTACAGTAGCTGGTACCCAAAGTCCAGGTTTACCGTACAGGGAATCATTTTTTTTTTACGTCATAAGAAGCAAGGTGACTTCCCCAAAACTTGACGCAACCCCCCCCCCCCCCCCCCCCCCCTCTCCCTTGCCCTACGTCCCATTAAACTGAACGCCCCCACCTACTTAAGATTTCACTCCAGCTAGAATCTATATCGCATGACGACTGACTCACGAAGGGCAAAAACTTTATTTTAAAACTAAAACTTTCCACACCTCTTATCTTAAGGCCTGCACAAGTCTCATGTATGTTCCTGTTGCTTTATTTGATTTGGTAGTTCAACGACTTATTAATGATACTAAACAAAGCAACTTATGGCATGTTAAACATCTATGTGGTGTATTATGGTGAGCAGTTACATCACGTGAAGTATGCCGGGAACTCAACGCATCACGTTTATCATCATACGCCGTCACAAAATTACGGACCCCCCTCCTCCCTACAAGTGTGACGTCATTTATGGACGACCCCAATATTTACTGGTATAATTGTATCAAGTATACCAACAACTGTTATATTTACTGGTATAATTGTATACCAACAACTGATATATTTACTGATATAACAGTATCAAGTATACCAACAACTGTTATATTTACTGGTATAATTGTATACCAACAACTGTTATATTTACTAATATAACAGTATCAAGTATACCAACAACTGTTATATTTACTGTTATAATTGTATCAAGTATACCAACAACTGTTCTATTTACTGATATAACTGTATCAAGTATACCATTAAGTGTACACGCTGACACCAGCAGATACGAGCAAGGAAGAGGATTAGGTTTTGCTAGAAGTGTGTTCTGTGTGTTGTGTTCTGTGTTCCGTTGATTGTTTAGTGAGTAGAAACAGAATTCAAATGACGAATGACACGACACAGTTGATCAGGAATGTGTAGCTGTTGTTTAAATTGAAGTCACGTGATGGACGTCAGCTGACACGAGAGTTGAGTAGGTTGTTTGATGTAGGATGGGTTGCATGGTGGATGTCAGGCCGGATGGTAAATGTAGAATGGTAGGTGCAGGATGGTAGCTGTAGGATGGTGGATGTAGGATGGTAGTTATGGGATGGTGGATTACGTAGCCTGCATGTTGTTGATTTACTATTGGAGGGAGAATACGTATTATGTTTAGCTTTTTGTTTTCCTATATAGATTTTACTCGACATAAAGATCATACAAAGATAAGTTTATAATCCAATTGCAAGGGCAATTAGTTGTAAATTGAGCCATACCTAACCAGACCCACAAACAGAACGAAGAACTGACCAGCAAACATGCACCCTCCCCTCCCCCTTGAGATGGTAGATGTAGACACGGCAGACGAGAACTTCCTTCCTCTCCCGACTGGCGTTTGGTAGATAAGGGGTCTTCACACAAACACCAAAAAGCACAACTTTTTTTAAACTACGAAGTTCATCTTTCGTTTTCCCGGCACCCTCACACGACACAACACTCACGATACGACACACACTACACGACACACGACACACACGACACATGCGTCATTCTTTAATCTATTTAGAAGTGTGCGCCCCCCCCCCCCAACCCACCGACTCTTTAACTTCACCGTTCTTATCAGTAATGTTAAAATAGATTTCCTCCAACACAATTCATTATTACGTGTCAAATTGTTTTGACTCCGATTTCGGTCTGCTTTTCTTTATGGATTTGCTTCCATAGCCTTTATCCAACCAAGAACAAACTACAAGGCAGCAGTTTCTTTTTAAATTGGAGTTGTCTCTCATAGCAGAGTTGCTGTCCCCAGCTATCGTGCCTAATCTGCCCGAGGGTTCGAACTCAGGACTTTTTGGATTTTCAATGTTGAGTTTTACCAACCCAACCACGCCGACCCCTACTGCTAATATATTTAAAATTCCAAAACAAACTAAAAACGGTTAACGATCTCATTATTTTTTTTTTGGCGAATATTTTAGTCCAACGGCTGGACCTAATCACACATGAAGGATGGACACACACATGTGTAGGCATAGTATATTGGGGGGGGGGGGGGGCGGCATGGTCGAATGGTAGAGTACGTCTGCTAACCCGAAAGTGTAGAGTTCGGATCTTGGGCCGAATCTGTAGGACCTCCCTGAGTCCACCCCGTACCTAACTCACGTCAAAGAAACCAAGGCGGCTGGGCATAATGCTGACCTCAAATGCTGACCACACTATCCCCATGTATGAAGAGGTCATTGAAGCAGTCCAACTGTACCTACCTCCTATATGTGTTTACAACACGAACGAGAAAATACGATGATACATATAGATGGAATTTTGTTATTTTACTGTGTGCACGCATGTTTGACTCGCCATTTGTCGAACTAAACATTTGGCTATGTAACACGGCTTCACACAGAAAAACATTCCTGTCATACATTGACACAATGGTAGACAAGCTGTTTAATGTCATACTGTGGTAGACAAGCTGTTTAATGTCATACATTGACACAGTGGTAGACAAACTGTTTAATGTCATACATTGACACAAAGGTAGACAAACTGTTTAATGTCATACATTGACACAAAGGTAGACAAACTGTTTAATGTCATACATTGACGAAGTGGTAGACAAACTGTTTAATGTCATACATTGACACAAAGGTAGACAAACTGTTTAATGTCATATTGTGGTAGACAAGCTGTTTAATGTCATACATTGACACTGTGATAGACAAACTGTTTAATGTCATACATTGACACTGTGGTAGACAAAATGTTTAATGTCATACATTGACACAGTGGTAGACAAGCTGTTTAATGTCATACATTGACACTGTGGTAGACAAACTGTTTAATGTCATACATTGACACTGTGGTAGACAAACATTGACACTGTGGTAGACAAACATTGACACTGGTAGACAAACATTGACACTGTGGTAGACAAACTGTTTAATATCATACATTGACACTGTGGTAGACAAGCTGTTTAATGTCATACATTGACACTGTGGTAGACAAACATTGACACTGTGGTAGACAAGCTGTTTAATGTCATACATTGACAGTGTGGTAGACAAACATTGACACTGTGGTAGACAAACATTGACACTGTGGTAGACAAACTGTTTAATGTCATACATTGACACTGTGGTAGACAAGCTGTTTAATGTCATACATTGACAGTGTGGTAGACAAACATTGACAGTGTGGTAGACAAACATTGACACTGTGGTAGACAAACTGTTTAATGTCATACATTGACACTGTGGTAGACAAACTGTTTAATGTCATACATTGACACAAAGGTAGACAAACTGTTTAATGTCATATTGTGGTAGACAAGCTGTTTAATGTCATACATTGACACTGTGATAGACAAACTGTTTAATGTCATACATTGACACTGTGGTAGACAAAATGTTTAATGTCATACATTGACACAGTGGTAGACAAGCTGTTTAATGTCATACATTGACACTGTGGTAGACAAACTGTTTAATGTCATACATTGACACTGTGGTAGACAAACATTGACACTGTGGTAGACAAACATTGACACTGGTAGACAAACATTGACACTGTGGTAGACAAACTGTTTAATATCATACATTGACACTGTGGTAGACAAGCTGTTTAATGTCATACATTGACAGTGTGGTAGACAAACATTGACACTGTGGTAGACAAACATTGACACTGTGGTAGACAAACTGTTTAATGTCATACATTGACACTGTGGTAGACAAGCTGTTTAATGTCATACATTGACAGTGTGGTAGACAAACATTGACAGTGTGGTAGACAAACATTGACACTGTGGTAGACAAACTGTTTAATGTCATACATTGACACTGTGGTAGACAAACTGTTTAATGTCATACATTGACACTGTGGTAGACAAAATGTTTAATGTCATACATTGACACAGTGGTAGACAAGCTGTTTAATGTCATACATTGACACTGTGGTAGACAAACTGTTTAATGTCATACATTGACACTGTGGTAGACAAACATTGACACTGTGGTAGACAAACATTGACACTGGTAGACAAACATTGACACTGTGGTAGACAAACTGTTTAATATCATACATTGACACTGTGGTAGACAAGCTGTTTAATGTCATACATTGACAGTGTGGTAGACAAACATTGACACTGTGGTAGACAAACATTGACACTGTGGTAGACAAACTGTTTAATGTCATACATTGACACTGTGGTAGACAAGCTGTTTAATGTCATACATTGACAGTGTGGTAGACAAACATTGACAGTGTGGTAGACAAACATTGACACTGTGGTAGACAAACTGTTTAATGTCATACATTGACACTGTGGTAGACAAACTGTTTAATGTCATACATTGACACTGTGGTAGACAAAATGTTTAATGTCATACATTGACACAGTGGTAGACAAGCTGTTTAATGTCATACATTGACACTGTGGTAGACAAACTGTTTAATGTCATACATTGACACTGTGGTAGACAAACATTGACACTGTGGTAGACAAACATTGACACTGGTAGACAAACATTGACACTGTGGTAGACAAACATTGACACTGTGGTAGACAAGCTTGCCCTGTAACTCAGAGAACATCCACACGGCGATGTTTAAGTTAAATGTGAAGCACCCTTAATGAGTCGCACTTACGTGCAACAAAGTGCGCTTTTAATTGCCACAGCACAGTAAGACACACGGAGCAACAATTTCATCTAATGAAGCGAATTTAAAATTCATATTTTTTTGGTGAGTAATTTATTCCTAATTGGTTAATTAATTTAGTTTTATCTGACGTATGGGCATGTAGGACAACCATGGGTGACCATCGGACAACCAGCACACAACCACCTGGGTACCTGGTGTGGCTGAGTCGGGTGGTAATGTACTGTACTCCCCCCTACCATTTGGGTATAGTGCTGACCACACTTTCCCTTCAGGTGAACTTCACTTGCCCTGCCCCATGGGCCGTTTTTTCTCAAAGCGGAACTTATTTTTTACCCCTACTCTTGATGTCACGTGATAATGGGAAAAGGGGGGGGGTAGTCCAGTCTTGAGCCACTGGAATACTCTAACAAACCCAATGTCAAGGCCAAACAAAAAATACATGTATCTAACTCCCATTACCGTCAAACTAATTCATGCACAGTCAAGTTCTAGTTTATATATATATATATATATATATATATATATATATATATATATATATATATATATATATATATATATATATAACTTTGTTTTTATAATTTACAGTTATCAAATGCCAAGTTCTTGTCCACCATGTTTGACTATGACATCATTTCCGTGTCGGCGGCCTCCATCTTGTTTGTCCTGCTGCTGGTCCGGCTGATTTATCCCCCCTTACTCCGTGACCTGTACACGGTTTGGATCCTCATCCGGCAGGCCCGCAGCGTGAAGAAAACCCTCAAGAGCCGGCAGTTCATGATCGACATCTTCGAGAGCCAGGTGGCCAGGCGGCCCAGCCAACCGTTCATCGTGTTCCGGGATGTCAAGCTGACCTATGAGCACGTGGACAAACAGGCCATACGGGTGGCCAGAGTTTTGATAGACCTTGGTGTCAGGCCTGGTGACAACGTGGCACTTGTCATGTCAAACGAGCCAGCATTTGTGTGGATCTACTTGGGTACGCCAACCCACAATGTACCGATATTAATGTCACCGATATTGGGTGCATTGACATGAAACACATTTAGAAATGGGTCACGGATTTTGTTTATGTCCTATACAGGTCCTGTAGTTTACTGTACTCTATAGACCCCATATTTATATGTCCCCGACAGTTCTCTTAACAACATACCTTATCATATCCGCCTTATTTAGTCAAGCAACACACAGGTAGACACACAACAACCACCCAGACACACGATCTATAGAAGCCATGTAAACCTCTAATCTGACTTAGTTTTAACGTGAAATAGGTAACTTGATATAATCATCTCTTCCCCCACCCACAGGCACACAGAAAATTGGAGCCTGTGTCTCACTCGTCAACAACTTGATATAATCATCTTTTCTCTACCCTCCCCCCCCCCCCCACAGGCACACAGAAAATTGGAGCCTGTGTCTCACTCGTCAACCATCATCTGAGGGCCGAGGGATTACGTAACAGTGTGTTGGAGAGTTACCCCAAGCTGGTCATTGTGGGGGAGGGTAGGTGCTTTAATGGTGTCTTTACATTGTGGGGGAGGGTAGGTGCTTTGGTGGTGTCTTTACATTGTGGGGGAGGGTAGGTGCTTTGGTGGTGTCTTTACATTGTGGGGGAGGGTAGGTGCTTTGGTGGTGTCTTTACATTGTGGGGGAGGGTAGGTGCTTTGGTGGTGTCTTTACATTGTGGGGGAGGGTAGGTGCTTTGGTGGTGTCTTTACATTGTGGGGTAGGTAGGTGCTTTGATGGTGTCTTTACATTGTGGGGGAGGGTAGGTGCTTTGGTGGTGTCTTTACATTGTGGGGGAGGGTAGGTGCTTTGGTGGTGTCTATACACAACACATACTGCAGATAGAGACACCATCAGTATAAATAGACACCACGTTTACTGACACCATGTTTACAAAGATACGACTGTTACATATAAACACGACACACTACACCAACACGACACACCAACACGACACACTAGACCAACACGACTCACGGTACACCAACACGACACAACATTACACCAACATAACACACTACACCAACACGACACACGGTACACCAATACGATACACTAGACCAACACGACACACCAACACGACACACTACACCAACACGACACACTACACCAACACGGCACACCAACACGACACACTACACCAACACGACACACTACACCAACACGACACACTACACCAACACGACACACTACACCAACACGACACACTACACCAACACGACACACTAGACCACCACGACACACTACACCAACACGACACACTACACCAACACGACACACCTACACGACACACTACACCAACACGACACACCTACACGACACACTAGACCAACACGACACACTACACCAACACGACACACTACACACTACACCAACACGACACACCAACACTACATCGAAACGACATACCAACACGACACACCAACACGACACACCAACACGACACACCAACACGACACATTACACCAACACGACACATCAACACGACACATCAACACGACACACCAACACGACACAACATTACACCAACATAACACACATTACACCAACACGACACACCAACACGACACACCAACACGACACAACATTAGACCAACATAACACACATTACACCAACACGACACACGGTACACTGAGTACGTTATGCAACAAGAAGAGCTTGTCATCTGAATCTGTAACACACATTACAAATACACCATGTAGATCCTAGAGATTAGGACAATGTACATTCTATTACGTTTTACTTCTCATACAACAGACCTTCAGATTTAATTTAGGCTGAAGTTCCTGGTTTCTGTGAACTTTTAAAGACAATCATTCCGGTAGAATATGTTGTTATTATGGACTTTAGTAGAGTTAAATTTGTGAAACAAAGATATTAAATTAATATAAAATACAATTCGTGAATTCCAAAGACATTACGCAACACAAAAACCGGTATTTTAACCCTCCTCTTCCCCCCCCCCCCCCTTCAAGCGCACGATACGATTAATATTAGAACAGTTTGAGAAGAACTAGTAACTGCTGACAGGAATGGACGTTAAGTAGATAAACAAACAGTTAATTTGATCGAACTTAAAGTAGCATCGAAGTTAAAGAAGACAAAAAATGTTAACATTGATGGCAATAGAAGATAGACTTAATGTTAACATTAACGAATAAGTTAGACAAACTGTCACCATGACCGAAGTAGACTGTCACCATGAACTAAGTGTATCTATACCGTCAGGTTTCGATGAAGACTTACCTGACCGTCTGGAGAAGCTGGACCCCCCCTTAGAGCTGGACATCTACGCCTACACACGGCCCTACCAGGACAAGTCCAGCTTCTGTCAGCTGATGGAGGGGGTATCAGACCTGCCCCTCCCCGCCTCACACAGATCACGTGTTCAATTATCCGACCCCTCGGCTTTTATTTTTACTTCCGGGACCACGGGTACGTCAATGTGGTCTGATTGTGTTTCAATGTGGTCTGATTGTGTTTCAATGTGTCCTAGTATGATTGTGTCGTCGAATTGTGTCGTTCTTGTTAGCAAGACAGACGCCACATCCTGTTGTTTAGTTATTGAACTCAGATGTCAGCACGTAAATATAAGTTTGTTGGGTGAAGTCACGTACAATCCACATTAAGTTACATTTCTTTGAGAACTTCAAATGGGGAAAACTTGAGAGTTATAAATAGACGCACAATTGGGCTACGTTACAGTTGGGTAGATCAAGTGGAAGCACGTAGTAGCGTTACAAGACGTTAACTGGTCAAGTGGTCAGCTAGTCAAGACGTCAGTTGGTCAAGACGTCAGCTAATAAGGACGTCAGTTGGTCAAGACATCAGCTAGTCAAGACGTCAGCTAGTGAAGACGTCAGCTAGTCAAGATGTCCACAGCTGCTGACAACGTCTTGAACCAACCATTTATTCCCAGACTTGTCACAACGCCCCCATTATTAACAGCAATTGTTGCCTCTCCACATAAAGGCATTAACATTTTTTTGCCCTTACCAAATCACGTAAAGTTCTACACTTACAGAAAACAATCCGACCGTTGACAAATATTTCAATGTTTAAAAGCAGTCTCAACAAAAGTTATTCAACAACAGGGGAGATAATGCGAGGAACCTTGGCTTTAATGTTTTATGTTCAACTTTTCGCGTCTAGCCGGCCTACACTAGACGGAACATCTGATAGAAGATTTAAACACGGGTTGTTTCCCTTACCAGTTGGCAATTTTTGTATGACGTCAATTATGATCCAAAATCATATCAATAATCATCACCTCCCCCCCCCCTTCACCCGCCCTCGTTACTCAGGTAATTATTTTATCCAAAAAGTAATGTGTATTGATGTCCTGGGGGCGGTTGTAATTAATTACGTGCTTGGTTTAAACGTCAATTTTAAACATCATACGCGCATCCAAATTCTTACCTTAAGGTCTGCCTAAGCCGTCTAAATTCTTACCTTAAGTTCTGCCTAAGCCGGCTAAATTCTTACCCTAAGGTCTGCCTAAGCCGGTTAATTTCTCACCCTAAGGTCTGCCTAAGCCGGCTAAATTCTTACCCTAAGGTCTGATTAAACCAGCTAAATTCTTACCCTAAGGTCTGCCTAAGCCGGTTAAATTCTTACCCTAAGGTCTGCCTAAGCCGGCTAAATTCTCACCCTATGGTCTGCCTAAGCCGGCTGAATTCTTACCTTAAGGTCTGCCTAAGCCGGCTAAATTCTCACCCTATAGTCTGCCTAAGCCGGCTGAATTCTTACCCTAAGGTCTGCCTAAGCCGGTTAAATTCTTACCCTAAGGTCTGCCGAAGCCAGTTAAATTCTCACCCTATGGTCTGCCTAAGCCGGCTGAATTCTTACCTTAAGGCCTGCCTAAGCCAGTTAAATTCTTACCCTAAGGTCTGCCTAAGCCAGTTAAATTCTTACCCTAAGGTCTGCCTAAGCCAGTTAAATTCTTACCCTAAGGTCTGCCTAAGCCAGTTAAATTCTTACCCTAAGGTCTGCCTAAGCCAGTTAAATTCTTACCTTAAGGTCTGCCTACGCCGGCTAAATTCTTACCTTAGTTTTAAATGTCTGATTTAGCCGGTTAAATTCTTACCTTAAGGTCTGCCTATGCCGGCTAAATTCTTACTTTAAGATCTGCCTAAATTCTGGCTAAATTCTCACCCTAAGGTCTGCCTAAGCCGGCTAAATTCTTACTTTAAGATCTGCCTAAATTCTGGCTCAATTCTCACCCTAAGGTCTGCCTAAGCCGGCTAAATTCTTACTTTAAGATCTGCCTAAATTCTGGCTAAATTCTCACCCTAAGGTCTGCCTAAGCCAGCCATCATTACCCACAAGAAGGCCATCCTCTGCAGCCACAGCTATGCCCCTGTTGGCTTCAGCCAGAAGGAGGTCATGTATTTAACCTTGCCCTTGTACCACGCAGCGGCCTTGAACCTTGCCCTGCTCAATGTCATCTATGTAGGTAAGTTATTATTTGTCACTAACTTTATTCCTTACCCTTACCCTTACACTATTACCATTACCATTTATGACAGACATTAGTACTGCATAATGTCATGTATGACATTCGTTCTGGGTCACACATTTCAAGTATGACATCCGTCAAGTATGACTGACTTCAAAGCAGTACTAAGTCATGTATGACATTTACATATGCTGTCACTTAGGTCATGTCACACACGTCATGTATGACTGTCATACACTGTCATACACATCACGTATGACTGTCACACACGTCATATATGACTGTCATGTATGACTGTCATACACCTCCCCAGGAGCCACCCTTGTGCTGAAAGAAAAGTTCTCCGCCTCTGAGTTTTGGTCTGACTGTTGTAAACACAACGTCACTGCCTTCCAGTACATTGGGGAGATGCTGCGTTATTTGGTCAACACACCACACGTAAGTTTTGGGGGTGTGGGGGTGTGTGGGGGTGTGGGGTGTGTGG
This sequence comes from Physella acuta, assembly GCF_028476545.2. Classification (NCBI taxonomy): domain Eukaryota; kingdom Metazoa; phylum Mollusca; class Gastropoda; family Physidae; genus Physella; species Physella acuta. Next base: position 331,860 of record NW_026731596.1, read on the forward strand.
GGGACAACGTCACAGCCTTCCAGTACATTGGGGAGATGCTGCGATACTTGGTCAACACACCACACGTAAGTTGTGGGGGTGTGTGGGGGTGTGTGGGGGGGGGGGGGTGTGGGGGACAACATCACAGCCTTCCAGTACATTGGGGAGATGCTGCGATACTTGGTCAACACACCACATGTAAGTTGTGGGGTGTGTGGGGGTGTGTGGGGGGTGTGTGGGGGGTGTGTGGGGTGTGTGGGGGTGTGTGGGGGACAACATCACAGCCTTCCAGTACATTGGGGAGATGCTGCGTTATTTGGTCAACACGCCACACGTAAGTTGTGGGGATGTGGGGTGTGTGGGGGTGTGTGGGGGTGTGGGGGTGTGTGTGGGGTACTTGGTCAACACGCTACATGTTAGCCTAATGTGCCCTATGTTAGCCTAATGTGCCCTATGTTAGCCTAATGTGCCCTATGTTAGCCTAAGGTGCCCTATGTTAGCCTAGCTAGACCTCACTGACCTACCTCACCTGACCAGAACCCACTAGAGAAACAGCACCACGTGACGAAGGCCATTGGTAACGGTCTGAGACCGGACATCTGGGGCAGGTTCCAGTGCCGCTTCCGGATCACGCACATCTACGAGTTCTACGGCTCCACGGAGCTGCCTGCTACCTGTATCAATCTCTTTAACGTCCCTGGCAGTGTGGGCAGGTTAACTCCTTTGTTGGTGAGTAGTTGATTACCTCCCTTGTTGGTGAGTAGTTGATTAATTCCCTTGTTGGTGAGTTGTTGATTAACTCCCTTGTTGGTGAGTTGTTGATTAACTCCCTTGTTGGTGAGTTGTTGATTAACTCCCTTGTTGGTGAGTTGTTGATTAACTCCCTTGTTGGTGAGTTGTTGATTAACTCCCTTGTTGGTGAGTAGCAGATTAACCCCCTTGTTGGTGAGTAGTTGATTAACTCCCTTGTTGGTGAGTAGATTAACTCCCTTGTTGGTAAGTAGATAAACTCCCTTGTTGGTGAGTAGATTAACTCCCTTGTTGGTGAGTAGATAATCTCCCTTGTTGGTGAGTAGTTGATTAACTCCCTTGTTGGTGAGTAGTTGATTAATTCCCTTGTTGGTGAGTTGTTGATTAACTCCCTTGTTGGTGAGTTGTTGATTAACTCCCTTGTTGGTGAGTTGTTGATTAACTCCCTTGTTGGTGAGTTGTTGATTAACTCCCTTGTTGGTGAGTTGTTGATTAACTCCCTTGTTGGTGAGTAGCAGATTAACCCCCTTGTTGGTGAGTAGTTGGTTAACTCCCTTGTTGGTGAGTAGATTAACTCCCTTGTTGGTAAGTAGATAAACTCCCTTGTTGGTGAGTAGATTAACTCCCTTGTTGGTGAGTAGATAATCTCCCTTGTTGGTGAGTAGATTAACTCCCTTGGAGGTGAGTTGATTACCTCCGTTGTTGGTGTAAAGTAGATTAACTCCCTTGTTGGTTTAGTTTTACTACTAGCTGTATTCTATGTGAGTAACTCCACTAACAAGACTTATCGACTTATAACCATGTTGTATTCCAGAGGTGGCTGACCAAATCGTATCTGGTCAAGCTTGACCTGGAGACCAAAACACCTTACAGGAATCAGGAGGGCAGGTGTGAGCTGGTTCAACCAGGTGGGTTGGGATGGTAGTGATGGTAATAGAGATGGTAGTGGTTGTATTAGAGATGGTAGTGATGGTAATAGAGATGGTAGTGGTGGTAATAGAGATGGTAATGATGGTAATAGAGATGGTAGTGATGGTAAGAAGAAGGTAGTAATGGTAATAAATATGGTAATGATGGTAATAGAGATGGTAGTGATAGTAATAGAGATGGTAGTGATGGTAATAGAACTGATGGTAATAAAGATGGTAATGATGGTCTAAAAAAAGTTAATAGCCAGTTGTTAAAAATTGTGGTCATTAGGTGGTGGTGGTGAGCAGTATAGGCAAGTAGTGCGTTGTAAGTGCTGTTGTTACAAAATATTGGTGGTGATGGTAATAGTAGGTAAAACATTTTCTAGTTGTGCTGTTTTGTAAAATACCAACACTATGGATCTAAAACGGATGGTGGTGGTAGTCGGTTGAAGTGGTACCGATGAGTCAGAAACTGGAAGGGCTTGGCGTGGTCCCGCCTATAAATCTCACGGTTGCTAAACCGAAAAGTCCCGAGTTCGAATCCCCAGGCAGATGAGGCTCGTTGTTAATACTTGAGAGAACAAAGGCTAAGGAAGCAAATCCAAAAAGAAAAGCTGGGTCAATGGCCTGTATGGTGCATGACATTTCCATTAGAACAAAGAAGAAAGAATAAACTGAAACCGTCGCATCCCCCCTCCTCCTTGACACAGGTGAGCCAGGTGTCCTGCTGGCCAAACTGACCGGTCTGGCCACGTTTGACGGCTACCTGGGCCCCGCCTCTGAGACCACCAGGCTGATGGTCAAGGACGTCTTTGAGGAGGGCGACTTCTACGTCAACACCAAGGACGTCTTTGTGCTGGACGTGCACTACAACCTCTACTTCAAGGACAAGATCGGCGACACCTTCAGGTCTGACGTTCTACTTTCGTTATTTCCTGTATAGATTGTACTACTAAAATAAGGTTTTCTCATACTCAGTATTTAAACCAATGAGATTGAAGCAACAGGTCACGTGTCTTGCAGGTGGAAGGGTGAGAACGTCTCGACGGCCGAGGTGTCCAACATCCTCAACACGGCGCGATTCGTGCAGGACACGAACGTCTTCGGAGTGCCGGTGCCGGGTGAGTCTGCCGGCTTCCTCGCGGCTCTAGCTGCTCTTGGTGTATGCATGCTTTGTATGTTGTGTACATGTGGTTCTTATATGGGGTAAATGTGGTTCTCATATGGGATAAATGTGGTTCTTTTATAGGGTAAATGTGGTTCAAATATGGGTAAATTTAATTCTTATATGGGGTAAATTTGGTTCTCATATGGTGTAAATGTGATTCTTATATGGTAATTGTGATTCTGATATGGGGTAAATTTGGTTCTTATATGGGATAAATGTGGTTTTTGTATGGTGTATATATGGTTCTTATATGGTAATAAACCGGGAGTGATCTCCCCTAAACTTTCTCGAATATTCTTATATAAAACAACAGGGGATGGGAACTCGGGCTATAGACATGATTTTTAATCCATTTTAAATACTTAAAGTTTTAAAAATAGAATAAAATCTCGTAGACAAAAGAATTGCACACCAAGTGAACGCCAAATAAAAAAAGTGCATAATAGTGCGCAATATTATTAGTACTTTAAAAATTTACATTCGTTTTTTGAGAAATCGGAAGTAGCGTAAATTACTACTTCCGGTCAACGGAAATTACAAAAAATTTAACAGAAGGTAGAGAATTAGATCTTGTACTTACATGTGAAATTTCATTTATCTATCTGAAATAGTACTCAAGTTATAGGTTTTTGAAAAATTCAAAGTACAAAAAGTGCCACTTCCGGTTATCGGAAATCGCTCAAAAGTTGATACGGATCTACGATTTTGATAAAATACTTATATATGAAATTTCATCAACCTAGCTGTAACGGTACTCAAGTAATCGTGTTTACACACAGACACACTGACAGACAGACACACGGACATACGGACAGAATCGCAAAGCCCAGTTTTTCAGACTGGATTACGCATAAAACCTCTTAATTTTGATAAATCTGTATTGATAATTTTTGCCCGATTAAAATAAGTCCTCTATACTTCGGATGTGATGAAGGACTGAGGTGTAATACAGTGAAAATTGTTCAAATTTCAAGTGATTTTTTTGCACGATTACAATACTTTCTCTATACTTCGTATATACGAGAAAGTAAAAAATGTGGTTCATGTGTGGTGTACGTGTGGATATGTGGGTACAATTGCCTGTGTCAAGTGAATTGTAGCTCTTGTAGATTCTTAACGACCCTGACCTTCTTCAAGTGTCAAGTTGTTTCAATGTTTTCATTGGTTGAGGCGATAGCAGGGTCTGACATTGCGCATCTGTGACGTATAACTTATGTGAAGGAAGTATCTGGGTGATGATAGGTGGAAAATGATCTTCTTCTAAATATATTGATCTACTCTAACTACGATGATCTTCTGCTAACTTTAATGGTTTTTTTGCTAGCTAACATTATCTTCTACTCATTATGATGATCTTATGTTGACGGTGATGTTTTTTTTGTTAACTGTGATGATCTTCTAACTATGATAATCTTCTGTGATTATCTTTTGCTAACTTTGATGCTCTTTTGTTGACTGTGATGATCTTTTGCTAACTATCATCTTCTACTGACTGTAATGATCTTCTACTGACTGTTATGATCTTTTGTTGACTGTGATGATCTTTTGTTGACTGTGCTGATCTTGTGTTGACTGTGATGATCTTGTGCTGACTGTGATGATCTTGTGCTGACTGTGATGATCTTGTGTGATCCCCAGGGTGTGAGGGTAAAGCCGGTATGGCCGCCATCAACCTTCGGGACGAGGAACAGCTGGACAAGGACAAGGTCCACGAGCTCAGTCAACTGTGTCGGGACAAACTGCCCGGCTACGCCAGACCCAGGTCAGACTAATCTTGACAGACCCAGGTCAGACTAATCTTGACAGACCCAGGTCAGACTAATCTTGACAGACCCAGGTCAGACTAACCTTGACAGACCCAGGACAGACCCAGGTCAGACTAATCTTGACAGACCCAGGTCAGACTAATCTTGACAGACCCAGGTCAGACTAATCTTGACAGACCCAGGTCAGACTAACCTTGACAGACCCAGGACAGACCCAGGTCAGACTAATCTTGACAGACCCAGGTCAGACTAATCTTGACAGACCCAGGTCTGACTAATCTTGACAAACCCAGGTCAGACTAATCTTGACAGACCCAGGTCAGACTAATCTTGACAAACCCAGGTCAGACTAATCTTGACAGACCCAGGTCAGACTAATCTTGACAAACCCAGGTCAGACTAATCTTGACAGACCCAGGTCAGACTAATCTTGACAGACACAGGTCAGACTAATCTTGACAGACCCAGGTCAGACTAATCTTGACAGACCCAGGTCAGACTAATCTTGACAGACCCAGGTCAGACTAATCTTGACAAACCCAAGTCAGACTAATCTTGACAGACCCAGGTCAGACTAATCTTGACAGACACAGGTCAGACTAATCTTGACAGACCCAGGTCAGACTAATCTTGACAGACACAGGTCAGACTAATCTTGACAGACCCAGGTCAGACTAATCTTGACAGACCCAGGTCAGACTAATCTTGACAAACCCAGGTCAGACTAATCTTGACAGACACAGGTCAGACTAATCTTGACAGACCCAGGTCAGACTAATCTTGTCAGACCCAGGTCAGACTAATCTTGACAGACCCAGGTCAGACTAATCTTGTCAGACCCAGGTCAGACTAATCTTGACAGACCCAGGTCAGACTAATCTTGACAGACCCAGGTCAGACTAATCTTGACAGACACAGGTCAGACTAATCTTGACAGACACAGGTCAGACTAATCTTGACAGACCCAGGTCAGACTAATCTTGACAGACCCAGGTCAGACTAATCTTGACAGACACAGGTCAGACTAATCTTGGCAGACCCAGGTCAGACTAATCTTGGCAGACCCAGGTCAGACACAGGTCAGACTAATCTTGGCAGACCCAGGTCAGACACAGGTCAGACTAATCTTGACCCACGGATCGAGACACCGATTTGTTGTCAGTTCGATTGTTACCCACATTATGTGTTGGTCTTAGTATTGATTCTTTCCCTTTGTTTATTAGCCACATCTTAGCATCATTTATCTCCCTTTGTTTAAATCTCAGCATCGCTTCTCCCCCTTTGTTTACATCTCAGCATCCCTTATTCCCCCTTTGTTTACATCTCAGCATCACTTATCCCCCTTTGTTTACCTCTCAGCATCACTTATCCCCCTTTGTCCCATGTTCTCCAGGTTTCTCAGGTTCCAGCACCAGATGAGTCTGACCTCGACCTTCAAACAGCAGAAGTCTGACCTGGTCAAGGAGGGATTCGACCCCAGGGTGGTCAAGGAGCCCCTGTACTACCTAGACAGGGTGACTGACGACTACAAGCCCATTGATGCCAAGGTTTTCCAGGAAATTTCAAAGGGCCAGATCGCCTTGTGATACGGGTCATCGCTGGGAATTCTTTAAAAACTGACCAGTAGACTCAAATATGGCGCTGTTGATTTGTGTCACGTTATTGTTACATTACTGGACTGTTTAAAAATGTGTTAAAACTATATATATATATATATATATATATATATATATATATATATATATATATATATATATATATATATATATATATATATACACACACGTGTTTTGCATACGTATTTGTCCATTTCACCCCACACTATTTACTGAACCCTGTGAAAAGCCTATCTGACTTGGATGTTTTTCTCTTACTATCTTGCCTTATGGCTTCCCTGGGACATCTAAGTGACTTAAGTCAATATCTCATAGAATCTACTTCCGTATTCACTGGATTAGCCCAGCCGTTCTACGATCTCATTTCCTTATGATTTCGATATCTGATGGCAATGGCTAATCAGCTATTCCTGTTTATTTAAATAAGCGCCACATCCAGCATTACACAATCGTCTGTGACTGGTACAAAAACTAGTTCTACCGGCTAGAGTTCTCACGCGGGAATACTCAGCTGAAAAAATATTTTTACTTCATGCTGGGAAATAACGGAAAACTTAAACCGCATGTCATCTAAATGTCACACTGTGCTTTGTAGCTCTGATGACACAATACTAATGGTTTTAATGTCACATTTTAAAAGCTCGCGCTTATCTGCCCTATCAGCTAAAGGGAAGTAATTTCTTCTGTTAATTGCTTCTTTGCTTCTATGTTTGTCTCCCCTGTTTCTAAACTTGTTTCACAACATTTAGTTTAATTAATTATTTGAAAATCTTAAATTGTTCAGTTTTTTTTTAATCCAGAGATTTTAATATTTATTGTGCTTGTGATTGATCATCCTAATGAGTAATTAAAAAATAATATCTGCACGTGATGTCAAACCATCTTGTTTTTTTTTTTTTGTGTGTGAGCACCAGGGCATGATAACAGTTTCCAGGTTAATTGCTTGCACGTGCTGTCAATTTTAGACTGACCACATTAAATGTCATTTAATTTTACCTTTTTTTTTAATCGCCATTACATTTTTACATAGTGATAAACAGTGTCGCTCCTAGACAAGTTTCACATACACACACACACACACTCTACGGCACATACACGCACACACACGTAAACACACTCACCCACCTAGAACCCACTTAGCCCCCACTTAGCGACATGCCATTAACCAATCAGGGCCCAGTCTGAACCCAATAGACCACGTGACAGATCTGTCCCCTGGGTGCGTGAGTACACACTTGTTGTGGCGGAGCTGTCATACCATTGGATAATTCGATCACGTGACTGCCTCAATTTGTTTCTTTCAAATTCACATGGATAAATAAACACGCCTCAAGGTATCGTCTGCTAAATGTGATGAAAATGTTTGACAAAAATACATTTGTGCAGTTTTATGAACGCTTTTGGTAGTTTGTAAAGTGTTAGTGTTCTGTAAGCACGGTAAGTTTATGATGCCTAGTGTAAATATCGAATCGACTAGCTTTTTTGTAATTTCTGCTGATCTGTAATGACGTAGGCCTAGGTAGCTCGCGAGTGACTGACTTTTGATGCGGGCAAATCGCAAGGTGACGGGGCGAGTTGTGACGTCACCAGCTCTAATGTGGACAAGTTGTAATAACACTGTAGCTTGCTGTTGACTGTCGTTATTTAACAGATTATCCCCCTTGGAGCTTTCAATCACACGCTGTCTAGCTCAGCGGGGCATCGCATCAAAACAAACAGGAATTACCCGACTTTGGGGCTTACTCCTTTACTTGTGAACAAAAAAAGTTTATTTGCACCGAAATATTGAACCCAGATTCGATCATTATAATTGTGTGACGTACTTCCCCAACTACCCCCCCCCCCCCTCGTCCTGTGTACAATGTTAAGACGTCTGAGATTTATAGCCCAGCAAAAAATAAACATTCCTCCCACATCATTAGTGCCGTCTTTAATCGACAGAATATTCGAAAGACCCGTTATATATTTTATAATCATGTACGATGTTAAAAGCTAAATACTGTTATTAACATCTGACTGTTTGATTTTTGTTTAGCTTTACTAAAGATTTAATGGAATTGATGTTTTTAGGTAGTTAAACAATACTAAAAAAAAAAAAGCCGAAAACTATTCAGTTGTTTAAATTTTATCACAGAAAATGAAAACAAAAATGGCTGAGCTAGGTCATTTTGAAATTTAAAATATTAATTTTATTTAAAAATTGTATCGCCAAAGTTTTGAGTACAAATTACTATGAGTTTCTTTATGAAGTGGGGTTTATTGATCACAGATTTTCTGTAGAGCCAATCAAAGTTTGTCTTTCGGGAGTAGAACTTTAGAAAAATAGCCTTAAACTCAAAGTTCTCTTGATTTGCAACACTGTTTCTAAAATATAAAATTTTTGAATTATTTGCTGGCTTAGGGGTTTTGATGTTTTAGCGGCCGCTTTAATTGCAAGATAAAAATAAAAACCACGATTTTTATCCTTGCCAACAATTATGAAAGAAGGATTCTCGTCAACTCGTTGATGCCCATTAGAATACTCCAACAGCTTTCAACCAAGAACGACAACTCCCAGTGACAAATATGGGCGACAACTCTACCAGCGTCTGTGGAGGCCTGGGGTCAAATGACTCTGGGGCGGGGTTAGCATTCGACACCCACAGAGCTGCAGACGACCTGACCGTCAGAGACGACGCCACGTGGTTGTTGTCCAGCTCCTTCATCATCTTCACCATGCAATCAGGTCAGTGACAGCAACACTTGCAGCTATACTCACAGCCATAGTAACTCAAGCAATACTCACAGCCATACTCCCTCAAGCAATACTCACAGCCATACTATCTCAAGCAATACTCACAGCCATAGTAACTCAAGCAATACTCACAGCAATACTACCTCAAGCAATACTCACAGCCATACTACATGAAGCAATATTCACAGCCATACTATCTCAAGCAATACTCACAGCCATACGCCATCAAGCAATACTCACAGCCATAGTAACTCAAGCAATACTCACAGCCATACTACGTGAAGCAATATTCACAGCCATACTATCTCAAGCAATACTCACAGCCATACGCCATCAAGCAATACTCACAGCCATAGTAACTCAAGCAATACTCACAGCCATACTACATGAAGCAATATTCACAGCCATACTATCTCAAGCAATACTCACAGCCATACGCCATCAAGCAATACTCACAGCCATAGTAACTCAAGCAATACTCACAGCCATACTACATGAAGCAATATTCACAGCCATAGTATCTCAAGCAATACTCACAGCCATACTACATGAAGCAATATTCACAGCCATACTATCTCAAGCAATACTCACAGCCATACGCCATCAAGCAATACTCACAGCCATAGTAACTCAAGCAATACTCACAGCAATACTACCTCAAGCAATACTCACAGCCATACACCCTCAAACAATACTCACAGCCATAGTAACTCAAGCAATACTTACAGCCATACTACCTCAAGCAATACTCACAGCAATACTACCTCAAGCAATACTCACAGCCATACACCCTCAAACAATACTCACAGCCCTACTAACTCAAGCAATACTCACAGCCATACTCCCTCAAGCAATACTTACAGCCATACTACCTCAAGCAATACTCACAGCCATACTACCTCAAACAATACTCACAGCCATACTCCCTCAAGCAATACTTACAGCCATACTACCTCAAGCAATACTCACAGCCATACTACCTCAAACAATACTCACAGCCATACTAACTCAAGCAATACTCACAGCCATACTCCCTCAAGCAATACTTACAGCCATACTGCCTCAAGCAATACTTACAGCCATACTACTTGAAGCAATACTTACAGCCATACTCCCTCAAGCAATACTTACAGCCATACTCCTTCTGACAGCCATATTTCTTGCTACCAATTTTCCTATAACCAATCCAAAGCTAGATAACCGCAGTTTTATCGTGTACTTATTTAATCACCTAAATAATTGTATTCACTGCAATGAGTGTTGATTTAATCCAATTTGCCAATAATAGATTGATAGTTACTCTGGCTTTGAGTGGGAGGGGGAGGCAGGAGTAGAACCCTGATCCATGTTTACAACTTTAATAGCATTGGACAATAGGACGTAGAAAACTATTGATTTAAGAACAACGCAGAATCATAGCTGAGTTGGAAATATAATTATTTGTGTATTTTGGTTATTTGTAAGATCTTAACGTCCACCTTCCCTTCCCCCCCCCCCAACTTGACCCCCAGGGTTCGGGCTGCTAGAAAGTGGGTGTGTCAGCTCCAAGAACGAGGTGAACATCATGGCGAAGAACGTGGCTGACGTCGTCTTTGGCGGCCTGTCCTATTGGATGTTGGGCTACGGCTTCAGCTTCGGCAACGGTACTGGCACCAACGGCTTCTGCGGCGTCGGGAAATTTTTCATCGACCCCGGCGTCGACTCGATGGGGGAGGACTTCTCCCGCTTCATCTTTCAAAGTTCGTTTGCGACTACAGCAACTACGATAGTTTCTGGTGAGTTTTTACTACATCCGCAATAATTTTTGGTGAGTTATTACTCCATCATCAACAGTAGTTTCTGGGCAACTAGTTTTGCTCTTGGGATAGTGTTTCAACAATAGCGACCACGTCATGCGGAAAATATAATGCCGTAGGATAGTTTAAATATTTCTCATTTTCCTTTGTTATTAATCCTGTGCTGCTACTGCAAGATTTAGTATTGGGCAGAGGCGTAGCGACATATTCCGGCACCCGGGGCGGACTATCATTTTTTTTATATATAGTTATTCCTATCAATGCAAAAGCTCCCCTCCTCTGAGTATAATTCGATACTTCAGCTTAAAAAGCTTTTAAATTAATTTTTCTACCTCTTTTGGCGCCCCTTGGACCCGGGGCGGCCGCCCCACCCACCCTCCTCTAGGTACGCCACTGGTATTGGGTTGTTTTAGCATAATCATATTGCTTCCATGACGTGTGCAACATGTCTGCTATTTCTCCCAACCGTTGTCTTGTGTTCCAGGTGCCATAGCTGAGCGCAGCAAATACCTTGCTTACGTCATCTTCTCATTCTTCAACACGTTCATCTTTTGTTTTCCCGCCCACTGGGTGTGGTCACAACACGGGTGGCTGCACCAGATGGGCGTGATTGACATGGCTGGGGACGGCCCAGTGCACATCGTGGGGGGCATGACGTCACTCGTTGCCGCCCTGATGATCAAGCCGAGGGCCAAGAGGTTTACGTCACAAGATGACCACGAGATGGGCTCAGCCAGCAGCGCCTTACTGGGGCTCTTCATTCTTTGGTAGGTTGGCATGGCAACGGTGTCATGCTATGGTTGCCATAGCAACGTTGTTTTTGATATGGTGGTCATAGCAACGTTGTCTTTATACCTCGCTCGTGGGTAGCACATGATGACTGTTTGGGTTTGTTTAGCCAACATTAGACCAAAAAGACTCAACTACTCGTATTTGTTTTCACTTGTATTATTGTTATTACTTTTATCGCCACGAACATTGCCATTATTATCTACATGTCTGTCCCCCGACAGGTGGGGCTGGCTGGCATTTAACTGTGGCAGCACCTACGGTATATCAGGTGGCAAGTGGAAGCTGGCTACCAGGTAAACTAGGACAAAGGTCATTGACCGCTACTTGTTAGGCTTGTTGGACACTGTCCGGTTATACATACATCTGCTAGGGCCAACTAGCCGGCCAAACCACGTAAGGTTCAACCAGTCGGCCAAACCACATAACCTGCTAGGGCCAACTAGCCGGCCACACCACATATGGTTCAACCAGCCGGCCAAACCACATAACCCGCTAAGTTCAAATAACATCTGCAGGTTCGCGTGTACTGATGTATGAGATAGAAGAATCTTGCACTAGACAACTCCCTCAACTTCAGAACTCACGTTAACACAAAATTTAAATTATCACATTTTTTAAAAGTCGAAAGTGGCTACATTAGAGCTAATTGAAGAAATTAAACAATCAAACACTAGCCATTTTAAATTAATCCATTTGTTAGGTAAAAAGAAATTTACATTAGAAATAATCCACTGTCATTGGCATGTCTGTTTTTGACCTGATGTTAGAGATAGTGTTCTAGACCTCATGTTAGGCATGGCGAAGTGACATGGTAAACTTGATAAAATTTCACATTATGTTGTAGATCTGATGTTGTAGACCTGATGTTAGCAACCTTGTGTGTAGACGTTATGCTATAAACCTAATGTTGTAGAGTTGATGCTGTAGACCTAATGTAAAGTTGATGTTGTATTTTTGCTGTTGACCTGATGAATAACATAACCCAACTTCTACAGAGCTGGTGCCACTACGCTAATGTCAGCATATTCAGGCGCCATCCTGGCTTTCATATGTAGGTAGGTGCCAGTGGTTCATCTGTAGGTAGGTGCTAATGATTCAGTTTCCGGGTACGTGAGATGATTTTGTTCAATTGCTACTTTTCGAATATAGACCTCTTGTTCGGGTAAAGAACTACTGTTCGAGTAAAGATCTATTTGGGTAAATATCTAATTTTTGGGTAAAGATCTACTAGTCAGATAAAGATCTACTGGTCAGGTAAAGATCTACTGGTCAGATAAATATCTACTGGTCAGGTAAAGATCTATTGGTCAGGTAAAGATCTACTGGTCAGCTAAAGATCTACTGGTCAGGTAATGATCCACTGGTCAGCTAAAGATCTACTGGTCAGCTAAAGATCTACTGGTCAGATAATGATCCACTGGTCAGCTAAAGATCTACTGGTCAGATAAAGATCTACTGGTCAGCTAAAGATCTACTTGTGATGTAAAAAAATCAACAATGTCCACAGCTACGTTGTGAACAAAAGAAAGTTTTGTATCCCCTGGATCATCAACGGTGTGTTGGCTGGTCTAGTCTCAATCACTGGTAGGTCTTCTAGACTTTTTTGACAGGAAGGTCTTCTAGACTTGACATAATCTTGACAGGAAGGTCTTCTAGACTTGACATAATCTTGACAGGAAGGTCTTCTAGACTTTTTTGACAGGAAGGTCTTCTAGACTTGACATAATCTGGACAGGAAGGTCCTCTAGACTTGACTCTCAAATCGTAACAGGTAGGTCTTCGAAGCTTGACAGTCAAATCTTGATAGGTAGGTCTTCTAGACTTAACAGTAAAATTTGACGGGTGGGTCTTCTAGACTTGACACTCAAATTACGATCCTAGTTACGAGACTGGAATCTGTTCGTGTAGACTTGACGTGGTGTGTGTTGTCTAAGTCTGTAGTCTGTAGGGTTGGTATCACATTGGATTTTGTTATTTGGTATTATTCTTTGTTCAGTCAACTTGACTTCACATTTGATTCAGTCAACTTGACTTCCCCTTTGATTCAGTCAACTTGACTTCCCCTTTGATCCAGTCAACTTGACTTCCCGTTTGATTCAGTCAACTTGACTTCCCCTTTGATTCAGTCAACTTGACTCACCCCTTGATTCAGTCAACTTGACTTCCCCTTTGATCCAGTCAACTTGACTTCCCGTTTGATTCAGTCAACTTGACTTCCCTGACTGTTGCAGCCACCTGTGCCGTGACGGGGATCTGGGAGGCGCTGGTCATTGGTGGGGCGGGGAGCTGCCTGGTGCTCCTGGGTGACGCCCTCCTGGTCAGGCTGCACGTCGATGACCCAGTCAGCGCCATAGCCGTCCATTTTGTGGGCGGTGTCTGGGGTCTGATAGCAGCCGGGATATTTGCTCACGAGGACACTGTGACCTACAAGTATTTTGGGAACTACGGCCTGGTCAAGGTATGATATGTGGTAGGACGTACGTATTGGTTAATAATGTGATGTGTTGACTGAATTAATCTCCATGCATGTATATATATATATATATATATATATATATATATATATATATATATATATATATATATATATATATATATATATATATATATATATATGTGCATGCATGTGGACCACTTAGTAATAACTAATATCTTATCACTCCCCTGATGCCACTCCCCTGATGCCACTCCCCTGATGCCACTCCCCTGATGCCACTCCCCTGATGCCACTCCCCTGATGCCACTCCCCTGATGCCACTCCCCTGATGCCATTCACCTGATGCCACTCACCTGATGCCACTCCCCTGATGCCACTCCCCTGATGACACAGGGTGGAGGCTTCTACCTGCTAGGTGTACAGTGCCTGTCTGTTGTGTCCATCACGGCATGGACGGCTGTGACCTCTGGAATTCTACTCAAGGTCATTGACCTGACCGTGGGGCTCAGATTGTCGCCTGCTGGTGAAGACGTTGGTGCGGATCTTACAGACCACAATATCAGGTCAGTGTCATAGGTTCTGTCAGCTGGTCATAGGTTGTGTCAGCTGGTCAGTGTCATAGGTTCTGTCAGCTGGTCATAGGTTGTGTCAGCTGGTCAGTGTCATAGGTTCTGTCAGCTGGCCATAGGTTGTGTCAGCTGGTCAGTGTCATAGGTTCTGTCAGCTGGTCATAGGTTGTGTCAGCTGGTCAGTGTCATAGGTTCTGTCAGCTGGTCAGTGTCATAGGTTCTGTCAGTTGGTCATAGGTTGTGTCAGCTGGTCAGTGTCATAGGTTCTGTCAGCTGGTCATAGGTTGTGTCAGCTGGTCAGTGTCATAGGTTCTGTCAGCTGGTCATAGGTTGTGTCAGCTGGTCAGTGTCATAGGTTCTGTCAGCTGGTCAGTGTCATAGGTTCTGTCAGCTGGTCAGTGTCATAGGTTCTGTCAGCTGGTCAGTGTCATAGGTTCTGTCAACTGGTCATAGGTTCTGTCAGCTGGTCAGTGTCATAGGTTCTGTCAGCTGGTCATAGGTTCTGTCAGCTGGTCAGTGTCATAGGTTCTGTCAGCTGGTCAGTGTCATAGGTTCTGTCAGCTGGTCAGTGTCATAGGTTCTGTCAGCTGGTCAGTGTCATAGGTTCTGTCAGCTGGTCAGTGTCATAGTATCTGTCAGCTGGTCAGTGTCATAGGTTCTGTCAGCTGGTCAGTGTCATAGGTTCTGTCAACTGGTCATAGGTTCTGTCAGCTGGTCAGTGTCATAGGTTCTGTCAGCTGGTCATAGGTTCTGTCAGCTGGTCAGTGTCATAGGTTCTGTCAGCTGGTCAGTGTCATAGGTTCTGTCAGCTGGTCAGTGTCATAGGTTCTGTCAGCTGGTCATAGGTTCTGTCAGCTGGTCAGTGTCATAGGTTCTGTCAGCTGGTCAGTGTCATAGGTTCTGTCAGCTGTTCAGTGTCATAGGTTCTGTCAGCAGGTCATAGGTTCTGTCAGCCGGTCATAGGTTCTGTCAGCTGGTCATAGGTTCTGTCAGCTGGTCAGTGTCATAGGTTCTGTCAGCTGGTCAGTGTCATAGGTTCTGTCAGCTGGTCAGTGTCATAGGTTCTGTCAGCTGGTCAGTGTCATAGGTTCTGTCAGATGGTCATAGGTTCTGTCAGCTGGTCATAGGTTCTGTCAGCTGGTCATAGGTTCTGTCAGCTGGTCAGTGTCATAGGTTCTGTCAACTGGTCAGTGTCATAGGTTCTGTCAGCTGGACAGTGTCATAGGTTCTGTCAGCTGGTCAGTGTCATAGGTTCTGTCAGCTGGTCATAGGTTCTGTCAGCTGGTCAGTGTCATAGGTTCTGTCAGCTGGTCAGTGTCATAGGTTCTGTCAGCTGGTCATAGGTTCTGTCAGCTGGTCAGTGTCATAGGTTCTGTCAGCTGGTCATAGGTTCTGTCAGCTGGTCATAGGTTCTGTCAGCTGGTCATAGGTTCTGTCAGCTGGTCAGTGTCATAGGTTCTGTCAGCTGGTCAGTGTCATAGGTTCTGTCAGCTGGTCATAGGTTCTGTCAGCTGGTTAGTGTCATAGGTTCTGTCAGCTGGTCAGTGTCATAGGTTCTGTCAGCTGGTCATAGGTTCTGTCAGCTGGTCAAAGTCATAGGTTCTGTCAGATGGTCAGTCTTTTACTGAACAGTTTCGGGTGGATAAACTTGAACCAACCTTTATGATAGATATTACATCAGAGCAGACATTTTAAGATGTCCTTATCATATGGTTTTGTGTGTGTTTGGGGGGGGGGGGGGGCTAATTTTCTGGAACCGTCTTAACGTACGGCACAGCATAAGCGCTTACAACTGATAGCACTTAGCACAATTTGGGTACAGTGGAGGGTTGGCGACCAGTGTACAAACAACCTATTAAAGCACTAGCTAGCTGCCCTCGTATCTTTTAATGCCCTCCTAATCTGCCCACATGCTCGTGTACTAACAACAATTCTGTTTTCTGTTTGACCAGGTCGTTTAACTCTGCCCATAGAATCCAACATTTGTCTGCCCTCAATGTGCTGTTGGAGAAAATTGAGCAAGGTCAAGGCCTAGAGGACAACATGTTTGGACCATCGCGAACTAATTCCGACTTTATCAAGGTCAATAGGTGCAAGATGAACACAACTGATCTACATGAAACAAGTCAGACAATCATCTTGGATCAGTTGTCCACAACAGAACTGCATAAAAACCAATGCGAGTTTCAGTTCACGGGCGATGACGTCATCTCCTCGATTGAAACTCGACCGTTAGAAAAGTCGAAGCGATGCACGGGTGTAAGGACACCAAAGCCACGGAACAATTCTAGTGTTTCTAGCCTGACGTCTAAACTCACACCCAGAGTGCATTTTAGACAGGAAGTAACGTTTAATGACCTCCCCCTGTCCCCTGACGTCATGTATTAGGTCACAACTTGCTGTGTTGGAGAACATTTTAGTCATCTCCCTTGGCTCTCATGCGCAATTCCCTCCCCTATATATATATATATATATATATATATATATATATATATATATATATATATATATATATATATATATATATATATATATATATATATATATATATATATATATATATATATATATATATATATATATATATATATATATATATATATATATCACAAGGGAAGCAACATTAATCGGAAAACTAAAACAGACATTAGCCATGGATTAACTTACACAATACTGTAATCAATGTTTTTCCCGTTGCAACATCTTTCTTTAAAAATGAAAAACAAATAGCGCCCTACTTACTAGAATTGTGACTAAAACTATTTATTAATTTGTCATGTTCATTAAAACAGATTTTGAAATCATAAAATCATATAAAGTTTATATATTGACGCCTTATGATAAATATTTTCCTTTAGTTTTTTAATTCAATTTTCGTTTCTCTGTTTAAATCTCGATACATGATCACTACTTAACAGTGGGTTCCTGGACTGAAGGGTGACATGCTAGGAACTATAGCTGGGGGGGGGGGGGTTGCAGCCCGGGATGGACTAAACGTTTATGTTTACATTTTAGTTGTGTTTATATTATGCGTTATTGTTTGCATTTAGGTTTACATTTTTTTTTGCGTTTGTGATTGCGTTTTCATTTGTGTTTTTTGTGTTTGCATTGTTTTTTGCGTTTTCTTTTGTGTTTGTGTTTGCGTTTGTGTTTGCCTTTGCGCTGTGTTTGTGTTTTCTTTTGTGTTTGTGTTTGCGTTGTTTGCGTTTTTGTTTGTGTTTTTTGTGTTTACGCTTACGTTATGTTTGTGTTTGCTTTGAGTTTGCGTTTGTGTTTTCTTTTGTGTTTGTGTTTAGTTTTGCTCTGTTCCATATTTGGTACATTTAAAAGGATTTACAGAGACTGAGCTAGGGTATGCAGCTAGTATGTGTGTGTTTATTTATAGTTAGTGAGAAAGTGAGAGAACTTAGTGGAAAGTGTTGCTAAATTAACACTTCTATATACATAATATAACAGAAGTAAACTCAATTGTGGGGTTACATCCCCTGATCATAAAGGGAGACAAAATAAACAAAGCCATGAATAAAAATAAAGATTTATTGTTCATACAATGCAATCGTTGTCATATATGTACATAATCTAGCGGTGTCTGAGTTTACTATACAACTAATCTTCTAACCCACGTGGGCTGAAGATGACCAGTGGTCAGCCCGCATCAGCAAGGTCATGACCCCGGTGCTATGTGTTCTAAAGCTATGTACATGTCTTGTGAAATGACCAGTGGTCAGCCCGGCTAGGCCGATGTGTTCTACAATTATGTACATGTGTAGCCTAAAGCAACGAGTAATGCGCCAATACTTTTCCATCGTTGCCATAGCAACAATTCGGTTTAGCGCATTACCGGGTGTATTTACATTGAGCTAGCTATTTCACATTATGTTACAAACTGTGATATAGTTACGTTTATATTACACAAATTGATATATTATATATTTACAGCAGCAATGTACATTATGTATAGTCAGATTACAACGTCCATTCAGACATTCAATACCGAAGGGGGTTATTTGTTGGGGGTTAGTTTACAGGGGTCATTGTCATGGGTCATTTGTCATGTGATTTAGTCGTCATGGGTTCCGTCATCAAGTGAACAGTCGACGTAGCTTTCTCTACATTATAAATTACAACTGGTGGTAGTGGGGACGTTGACCTTTAGGGTCAGATGATCAACACAGATTATAATTTTTTTTCTCGGTGTGACCGTGTGACGTCAATGATGAGTAAAACGGTGTTGACCATGACGATGAATGACGTCACCGGCGATGACGTCAGAGGTGATGATGGAGGAGAATCCACGACCGGAAAGAGCAGCTAAGCGTGAACAAACAGTCACGTGACTCCCGGGTGTTGGTCCTACGTCATGACACGACCTGGTCCGGCATGGCGTGTCACGTGGTGTTGGTGGAAAGACGGGTCACGTGGTCTATATTTGGTACGTCCGGTCACTGTGGAGAACAGACAGACAAACGTTAAACATGGTCAATGACGTCACTTAATACACCAGTTAATCTGGATTAAACGTCTTTAGCCGTCCAGCTACAGGGTGCCATGTGCAACAGCTGGTCAAAACGTGAGCTGTTTATAGATTAAGGTCTCGTGATACGCACTTTTCTCGGTACTACGTTGATTAATTTATCAGTGAAATCCTGACTAGCACAATGATTAGTGTATATACACGTCACTAGTGTTATCGTGTGTTGTAAAGACAGGTGGGTAGACAGGTGGGTAGTGTTTTTTGTTTATTGTTGTTTTATTGTGTTGTAGGCTTTAGGAGGTTTGTTACTGTCGACTGTAGGCCAGTGGGGTATCGTATCAAGCTATGTCTGGTGGGATGGTTAGCTCGGTAAGATTAGGTTTAGGATTTGGGTCTTGGCAATGGATAAAGTTAGGGTAAGATTTAGGGTAAAGGTTCTAGAAAATAGCCTCGAATACTACCGACCGATGTTGTTAAATACAGTGTAGTTAGAACTCGATTAGATAATTTATCAAGTCTGCGTTCTCAAGAGATGGTGTGAGCTGTATGTCTTTCATAAGGTTGCTGTATGTCGACGTCGGATGTATGTATGTTCTAAAGTTGCTGTATGTATGTATGTCTTAAAGTTGTGTCAGTAGTATATCTGACCTGAAGTTGTATGTATGTCTGTCCTAAACGTGCATGAAGTATGTCGGTCCTAAAGTTGCTGTATGTATGTATGTCTTAAAGGTGTGTCAGCAGTATATCTGACCTTAAGTTGTATGTATGTCTGTCCTAAACTTGCATGATGTATGTCTGTCCTAAACTTGCATGAAGTATGTCTGTCCTAAAGTTGCAGTATGTATGCTGTATGTATGTCTGTCCTAAAGCTGCTGTATGTATGTCTACATGTATGCTGTATGTATGTAAGCCAACTCACCATCCCCACCACTTGTAGCCGCAGGGCGGGCAGATGTTCTGAGGGTAGTCGCACTCTCCCGTGGCCGGGTTGAAGAAGAAGCCGCCATCGCTGGCCGTACAGCGCCGTAGACTGATGAACTCGCCATGGTAGCACTCGTAGAAGTAGCTGCAGCCTCGGCCCAGCGCTGGGTACCGGCCGTCTGGACGGCCAATACAAGTGGCTGAGACACCGCAGGGGGGTGGGGCGTTCTCCGGGATGTCACATCGACCTAGTGGTAAAAAAAAACAAGTGAGTTTTGTTGACATTTGAAGAAATACTAGATGATACAAAGTATAGATTGAAGCTGAGAGTCAAACTAAATGGGGTCAGTGCAGGTAGTTTTGTCAGGTGTGTTTACCTGTTAAAGCACTGAAGACCGTTCCCCTACTACAGGTGCCATTAGTCAGCATGACACCCCTCTGGCACTCGATAAAGTTCTGGCACCCTGTCGCCTGGTCAGGATACACCCCCGAGGGTAGCGTCTCGCAGGGGCTGGGCTGGAAGAAAGACGAGACTTGGGTTAGATCTGATTAAATAGAGGGGCGGGGCTAGGGTCATAGGATACTTTTGGGATTGTTGTTTGTTGGGTTGATAGACTGTCATGTATGGCTGCCAAAATATGCTACATGGCTTCAGGTATATGGCTGTAACAATAGGGTTTATGTCTGCAGGAATATCTTGTATGGCTTCAAGAATATAGTATATTGCTCCGGGAATTTGGTTTATGACTGTAAGAATATGGTGTGTAGCTGCAGAGAATTGTCTATGTCTGCTAAATTATGATGTATTGCTGCATGAATATATTGCATCATGCAACTTGTATGGCTGTATGGCTGCAGTTGTATGGCTGTATGGCTGCAGGTAGCACAAACTAAAAATAATTCCTACCTGAAGTCCACAGGGTCTGACGGTAAGTTCCATAGAGATGACACATTTCTGGGTCAGTGGGTCAAACACGCCCAGGTCGCACGTGCTGTACTGCTGGAAGGCGCCTTTCTTACACTCAAAGTAGTGAGTGCACCGGCCGTAGGGGTCAGCATAGAGTCCGTCCTGCTTGCCCCCACACAGTGGGGCTTGACCCTCACCACACGGGCGGGAGGCAAAACTAGGGGAGACAAATCAACAAAGTTAGATGATGTCAGAGTAGTTTAAGTTGGTTGCACTATAAGTATATCATTAGTAGCATTCCTAATGAATTTTTTAAATTTTTTTATCCTCAAGCAAAAAATATAATAACAGCTACAAAACAACATTGGATTAGTCTTTATGAAAAACCACAGGTCTATAAGACCACAAGTGCGATGACCACGTGAGCTAGGACCACATCAGCAATGACCTCGTTAGATACGATCACGTGAGCTATGACGTCATCGACCTACCTGTAGGGCTGGCATGAAGGTATCGCTGGATCAAAGACGCTGCCCGGGGGACACTCGTCGTAGCCCCGGAAGTTGCCCAGCGCACACCGGAAGAAGATGGCGCACCTCCCCTGCTCGTCTGGGTAGTAGCCGTCTGCTCTGGTGCTGCAGTCTGGTAGGAACCCGCCATGTTGTTTGGGGACCTGGCAGTTGTGGATAAGTTGTGGATGAGTTGTGGATGAGTTGTGGATGAGTTGTGGATGAGTGGTGGATGTGTTGTGGAATAGTTGTAAATAGCTTGTGAGTGAATTGTATATTGGATGTTGATGAGTTATGACTAAGTTGTAAATTAGCTGTGGATGAGTTATGACTGAGTTGTGCATGCATTGAGCAACTCACCTCGAACAAAGAGACACAGTCCAAGGCCTCAGGTGAGAAGATGGGGGTAGGGGGTATGCACTCGTCCAGGGCGATGTTACGCTGCAGATAGCAGGAGACGAAGAGGGGCGTCCACTTGTCCTGGTGGACGGGGTACACGCCGTTCTCGCGACCCCGGCACCTGCCGAATCTTCGCTCACAGGGGACACACCGCCCTCCCCTGCACTGTTGGCGGGCTGAGTACTCACCTAGTGAACACAACACGTGAAGTTAATTTGTGGGGGTGGGGGTGGAATCAGTGGCGTAGCGAGGTCGGGTGTCACCCGGTGCGGCACTTAATGGTGTCACCACCCCCAGAGGCATAGAGACCCTTCCCAGGGACAAACTTTCAAATTTTCGATTTGCACCCCCCCCCTCAAACTTTCGATTTGCACCCCCCCCCCCCCCTCAAGTTTTCGATTTGCACCCCCCCTCAAACTTTCGATTTGCACCCCCCCCTCGAGTTTTTCTCTATATATTTTGCTACTTTTTGCCTTGGTGTCACCCCCCTAAATGGTGTCACCCGGTGCGGTCCGCACCCCCCGCCACCCCCTCGCTACGCCCCTGGGTGGAATAAAATCGCACAGAGCATCTCATTTCAATATATTTTGTTGATCATTGCAGCAAGTGTACATTGAAATAAATAGAGTGCTTTAAACATCTATATAAAGCAAGTTTACGATTAGACAATGACCCCCCCCCCCTCCCTTTTTTAAAATGACCGTTCAAATGCAGGCTACATATTACACCGACCGGTCAGTTTCCGGCAACTTACATTGGTCGACCGGCTCAAATCTTGACTTGCAGTTGACGTTGACAAACTCCCGGCACTTGTTGGTGACGTCATCGAAGAGCTGGGGGAAGCGACACTCCCAGACGAAGACGCCCTCGCTCCGGACACGGAAAGGCTGGAGGAGGTAGAAGCCCTCCCCCGTGTCGTCAGTCGTGTCCTCCCCCTCCTCCTGCCCCACGGTCGTCTGCTCGTCCTCCAGGTTGGCCAGGCTGCAGTTGATGTACCAGTGGCAGTTCTCGGGGTGGGGGAACAGGGCGCCGGGGTTCCGTAGGCACGGGTGATCTGGTGGAGTAGAGTAGTTGAGTTAATTAGTGTTGGTCAGTGGTGGTCAGTGCTGGTTAGTGCTGGTGGTGGTTGTCAGTGTTGGTCTGTGGTTGTCAGTGTAAAGATATTTATTTGTGTAGTCAATACAACTCAAAGCTGTCAGAGTTGGTTGGCTGGTTATCTGTATTGAAATGACTTTATCTAGTGAATGGGATATCGTCTAGCTTGAGTAGAGCTCAGACGTAAAACCTCATTAGCCAATTCTCATTATTTGGACAATCCTAGCTCATGACTTTATATGGCAACAACAGACATTGCTACAACAGCTGAACTATAAGACAACAGACATTGCTACAACAGCTGAACTATAAGACAACAGACATTGCTACAACAGTTGAACTATAAGACAACAGACATGGCTGAACTTACTTCTATCGATGTCCAAGTGGCGAAGCTTGGCCTCCAGTGTACTGGGTACCATGCTGCTGTTTTCTTGTTGCTGGCGTCTGTTGTGTTGTCGGGTGTCTGCCGGGTAAAATGATGACCTTGTCGGCGCCCTTATCGGCGCCCTGGTCGACCTGACTGTCGGGGCAGGGGTGGAGGTGGGGGTTGTGGTTTGTGGGGGCGCTGAGGTGTACCTAAGTTGTTTTTCACGTCGGTCTGGTTTGTCCTCGTTCCTGCGCCTCTGGGTGGGTGAGCCGGCACGGTAATTGTTCTTGGTGCCAGTCTCCTTGCTCTCAGACACTTCCAGCCTCTGAACAAGCGGGATGCTGTTCTGCTTGAGTGAGATCACACGGATTGGAACCTGTGTCGTCGTGGTGTTGACCCTCGTGTCTTCCTGCTTGACCACTCGCTGTTTGCTGCTCTTCGGTCTACTGGTGCTGACCACTACGTCCTTGCCAGGCAGCAGAAGGTTATTGACCCGGTACGTGGGTAGCTCCACGCCCTCCAGCTGTGTCTTAACTTTAATGGTGGGGTCAACTTGTTGGGTGGGGACTGGGGGGTGGGAGCAGTCGTCCCAGCGTGAGTGGACGGGCACACAGTTCAAGGCCAGGTTACTCCAGACCTGACCCACGGGGCAGGAGGGCATGGACATGGGCTGGCCAAAGTGGCAGATGTAGTACTGGTCGCAGTAGGTGGCGTCCCTGACCCATCGAATGGCCTGGAAGTCGACACACGGGTACACCGCCATCCTGTCTGCGTACGTTAGAGAAGGCAGTAGAACCACAGCCAACCAAAGAAATAACTTGCCTTTTACAAATGTCCGTAAGATGCTCAAGAACTTTTCCAATGCGCAAAGACATTCGTTTGAATTCATTTCTAGATATATTATGCAATCTAATGTTAGTGAAATAAAACAGGAATAAACGTGAGGAAAATCCAACGAGAAAATAAAGTCCAGATTGAAATCCAATGTAGTTTGGTCACAGACTGCAAGATGCCTTTCTCCGGGCAAGTCCAGTGGACAACTACTGCTCCACTACAACTGCTGGCCTTTTTACCTGGCTGAGGCGGTCACGTGATCGAATTTTGGCCAGGTATTTGTCCCTCATGTGCCAGGCTGGCTCAGCTGTCCGCTCTCAGCGATTGGCCCCCATCAAATCGGATTTTAAACACACAGATCCGCCGTCCTATATGTCCGGTCAACACAGGCTCGCGATGTCAACACTAGCAAGCCAAGTGGCCTCACATTCCCGCAAACTTTTTTATTACAACTCGCGGGAAATCGTTTGGCGGCAAATATCGAGGCGACCTCGTCTAGCAGGCGATCATTCATCCAAGCCGGCAGTTTTGTGCACACATCATCCATACCTGGCCAGACACTCACCGGCATGCTTTTTTGATGTGGAGTATCAAAGCGACTTAATGTCAATAGTATAATATCTGACCTTGGTAGTCAGCTCAAGGTCATAAAAACGTTCAAATTGCATGACGTCACCAGGTACTTGGAACTAGAATTGATGTTCGCAGGACTCAAGGTTTCCGTGAGAAATCTGACTTCTTAGTTTTCACAGTTGGTACATCTAGTCATAGCTGATATAATCAAACGTGACCTATTCACGCCGCATAACTTTGTCTTACCCAGCTTAAATAAATCATCCTTAATTTTTGTTACATTATTAGACAGGGCCAACCTGGATATCGCCCCCCCCCCACTTGCCCGTGGGTATAATTGTATTAGAATAATTGTACTCTCCGAGGGTGGGACCAAGCAAAATGTTTTTACTCAGGTGACCACTGTGGGATAGAAAGATAAGCGAAGGATAAATCGGGGATAGGTTAGGGATAATATCAGAAAGATAAATCTGGGGTAGGTTAGGGATAATATCAGAAAGATAATTCTGGGGTAGGTTAGGGATAATATCAGAAAGATAAATCCGGGATAGGTTAGGGATAATATCAGAAAGATAAATCCGGGATAGGTTAGGGATAATATCAGAAAGATAAATCCGGGATAGGTTAGGGATAATATCAGAAATATAAATCTGGGATAGGTTAGAAATAATATCAGAAAGATAAATTTAGGATAGGTTAGGGATAATATCAGAGAGATAAATCTGGGATAGGTTAGGGATAGTATCAGAAAGGTAAATCTGGGATAGATTAGGGATAGTATCAGAAAGATAAATCTGGGGTAGGTTAGGGATAATATCAGACGGATGACCCCAGGTGAGTCGGGTAGGTCAGAGTGTGTGGACACGTGACGTCATCCCGCGACCAACAGGTAGACCTGAGACTGAGACAAGTCCCACCAAGTGCGTTCAACTGTTTGCCCCACAATTTCAAGGTCAGCTTGTTGATCACCAACTAATTGCCGTATTAATACAGACTTGCATGGAGCCACTGGGGGGGGGGGGGGGGGTGTACGACCTGGCCATGTGTCCACTGCACCTGCTGACCGCCAGTGTGGATTAGATGTGCACCTGCTGACCGCCAGTGTGGATTAGATGCGATCATTACAGGGGAATGGACCCTATGACACAAGACCGTGCACTATGCTGTTTGACTGTTTTTTAATCGTGTGTATAAACCCCCCCCCCCCCACGCGGGTTAGAGCGTCAAATCCCCGTGCATGTTAGTTGGTCCAATACAAACGTCCAGCTCACACCGCAGGGGGAGGGGGGGGAGGGGGTGATATTGGTAGAATCAGCTTGCCTGCTGGTGCCTACAACTTTTTGTGTATTGACGCTCATTCTTCTGACGTCATTGAAATGCGTCACAGACTATGTTGTTACTTGCACAATGCTACAAGAAAATATTGAAAGAACCGACAGCTTGCGGCCGATAATTTCTAGAACTATCAAATCTTTGCATTCCTATACAGTTTCATTAAACTTAAAAGTCGAAACATTTCTCCTTGACTACTGAACTTGAATCCCTTCACAAAACGCCATGCTCTCTAGAGAAGTTCGCTCAACAAACCACGACTTCACGTATACTTAAAAATGAGAAGGTTTCATTCAGGCCGAGGTCCTTCCGAATTCGATTGAATTCGATAAAATGAATACAAAGAACTTAAGGTGTAGGAAACAAAGAAAGAATAGATTTGTGTTGTACGTGTAGAAAATGGTGATGATGAGGTGATGGTGAGGTGATGATGGGGTGATGATGGGGTGATGATGGGGTGATGAGGTGATGATGAGGTGATGATGAGGTGATGATGAGGTGATGATGAGGTGATGATGAGGTGATGATGAGGTGATGATGAGGTGATGATGAGGTGATGATGATGTGATGATGATGTGATGATGAGGTGATAAGGTGATGGTGAGGTGATGATGAGGTGATGATGAGGTGATGATGAGTTGATGATGAGGTGATGATGATGTGATGATGATGTGATGATGAGGTGATAAGGTGATGGTGAGGTGATGATGAGGTGGTGATGAGGTGCTGATGAGGTGATGATGAGGTGATGATGAGGTGATGATGAGGTGATGATGAGGTGATGATGAGGTGATGATGAGGTGATGATGATGTGATGATGATGTGATGATGAGGTGATAAGGTGATGGTGAGGTGATGATGAGGTGGTGATGAGGTGATGATGAGGTGATGTTGAGGTGATGATGAGGTGATGATGAGGTGCTGATGAGGTGATGATGAGGTGATGATGAGGTGATGATGATGTGATGATGAGGTGATGATGAGGTGATGATGAGGTGATGATGATGTGATGATGATGTGATGATGAGGTGATAAGGTGATGGTGAGGTGATGATGAGGTGATGATGAGGTGATGATGAGGTGATGATGATGTGATGATGATGTGATGATGAGGTGATGATGAGGTGATGATGAGGTGATGATGAGGTGATGATGAGGTGATGATGAGGTGATGATGAGGTGATGATGAGGTGATGATGGGGTGATGATGGGGTGATGATGGGGTGATGATGGGGTGATGATGAGGTGATAGTGAGGTGATGGTGTGGTGATGATGAGGTGTTGATGAGGGAGATGAGTTGATATGTGGATGCGGATGGCATGCACGCACACGCACACACATATACACACACACACTCACACATACAATGTGACGTACACTCCATGTGCGATTGTTTCTTTAGATATTTTTTTTTTACTTTCTCGTATATACGAAGTATAGAGAAAGTCTTGTAATCGTGCAAAAAAAATCACCTCACTGATACGGAAAAACATAATTTTGCAATCTTGTCCGCATGTCTGTGTGTCTGTGTGTATGTGTGTCTGTGTGTGTGTGTGTGTGTGTGTGTGTGTGTAAACACGATAACTTGAGTACCATTACAGCTAGGTTGACGAAATTTCATTTATAAGTATTTTATCAAAATCGTAGATCCGTATCAACTTTTGAGCGATTTCCGATAATCGGAAGTGGTACTTATTCTACTTTGAATTTTTCAAAAGCCTATAACTTAAGTACTATTTGAGATTGATAAATGAAATTTCACATGTAAGTAAAAGATCTAATTCTCTACCTTCTGTCAAATTTTGAGTAATTTCCGTTGACCGGAAGTACTAATTTACGCTATTTTCGATTTCTCAAAAAACGCATGTGAATTTATAAAGTACTAATAATATTCCGCACTATTATACACATCTTTATTTTGCGTTCGCTTGGTGCGCAATTCTTTTTTTATGAGATTCTATTCTATTTTAAAAGGTATAAGTATTTAAAATGGATTAAAAATCATAACTATCTCCCGAGTTCCCATTCCCTGTTGTTTTATATAAGAATATTCGAGAAAGTTTAGGGGAGATCACTCCCGGTTTATTTATGTATGTCATCTACTAAATCACTTTGGGCTCAAGGCCCGCGTTGCTGCGTTCTATCCTTCTCTTGGTTTGTGTTAGTAACGCTTGTCTACTTCTGTCTATGAGCAATGTTGTCCGTCTTATAGCTGTCATTTAGCTGCCATATGGCAGTCAATTAGCTGTCATATGATGTGGCAGCTTCTGCCAGTGTCATCTTTGTATGGTGTGTTTAAGTTTCTGATACTAGGTTTAGTTCTGATAAAGTATATCTATTTTTACTTTGCTCTTAGGCGGCTTCATAACATTATATATATATATATATATATATATATATATATATATATATATATATATATATATATATATATATATATATATATATATATATATATATATATATATATATATATATATATATATATATATATATATATATATATATATATATATATATATATATATATATATATATATATATAATATATATATATATATATATATATATATATATATATATATATATATATATATATATATATATATATATATATATATATATATATATATATATTACACCAATTATATAATATATATAATTACTCCAATGCTCAGTAAATTATGTGTCTCGATTCAAACATAACAAGGGTTGGTAAATAAAAAACGTCATGCTGTTTAAGGATGATCGAGGTTAGTGTACACGTGTGTGACGTTGGGGGTGGGGGTGGTTAGTAAAATGTGAGTGTAAACTATTTTTAGCAGATATTCTTTTTTTAAGTGCTCTAAAATTGATCAACGCTGGTCTATATTCCTGTACCTTATGAAAATTTTAGACAAAATATTCTTTAAGCTAAAAAAACATGCTATTCGGTGTGTGTATTGGGGGGAGGGGGGGGGGTTAGCGAAGAGGAAGCACGGTACGCCCAAGCGTGAAGTCATTTTAGTGAAGGGGATGTTCTAATAATTTTTTTCTGACGATGAGAGAAGACGATGGGAATCAGCAAAAAGCGTAACATTTTTTGGACGACCCCCCCCCCCCCATTGTATATAATACGTAGGGCAGTTATTTTTCGGGATATTTTAATATTGTATTTGAATGTCTTCGTGAAATTGTGCTCTTTTAACTCTCCATGTGCTCATGACTCGATCTAGTACAATTTGTGGAACATGGAACATACCTAGGGAATACATAGATATGTATGTGGTGACCTGCTGGTGGAGTATGGGACATGGAACATACCTAGGGAATGCATCTAATATATAAAGTTCAATTCTGTATATGGCGGACAGCGAACCGCGGATTCCAAAGTCTAAGTGCTCATTGTCTAAATTAATGATTTTTTCAAACTTATAGTAATAAGTGTTGGCATGTTCATCAAACAAATTTTTAAACATTTATTAAATTGACACCTTTCACAAAAATTCTAATTATTTACATTTAGTTCTTTAGCACTCCTTACGTCCCTTGATAAATTAGGAGAAGACAATTACTTCCCATTTATAAAAGAACATTACATCGGGAGGAAAAAATGTACCTTTTATTACTTTGTTTTGGTGTTGGCAAAAAAATTACATAATTAGCGTGGATTGGTCAAGAGAAATGTGGTAGGTATTTTAAATACTGCGTTTATTTTATACACTGAACGTAATGTTTTCTTATTATTATTTTTAATTAAAGACAGTTGAAGTAACAAAAGACATCTTATATTCGGGAACGAGAATTCCTCTAGTTTATTATCCGTCTTTTTTTTTTGCACACGAAGGGGAATTCGTTTTTGTCTGTCGTACCAGAGGCGTGGCGAGGGGGGGGGGTACATACGTCCCCGGGCGCCGACCTTAGGGGCCGCCAAAATGGGTTGGAAAAACAAATTAAAATGTCATTCGAAAATTTGCTCCCGACGGGGGCGCCAAATTAAAAGTTTGTCCCCGGGCGCCGGGAAGGGTCGCTACGCCTCTGTGTCGCACTAAACATGATAAACGTCGTCTTTTTTTTTTTTACCTTACAATAGTGCGTACCTTTTTAAGCAGACGTTTTAACGGTACATTTTGCAGTGTGAAGTTTTACTACGTTCTCGATTGTAAAGGCGGAAAAAATTCTTTTAAGAGCTATGTTTATGTTTTATAGCTTCAATAGTTTCCATCACATTACGTTGCTTTGCACCGCAAATATTTTTTAAAATCAATAACAGTTAAGAAGTCAGTTCCTAAATGTCCTCTATGTTTACTTCTTTCCGTTTGCGGATAAGCTTGGCGTATCATAAATACGGCAGGATTCGATTTGGCGCCCTGGGCTATCCTATGCGCGCTACGGTGCATAATTTCGTTTTAAACAGTGCGATATATTATGGATAGGAAAGGTTACTATAGTCTTTAAGTGAATCAAATCCACGCGTCCTCCAGCGCCCCGACAGAGTACTATTTGGCGCCCCGGGCTTTCCCGTGTTCTTTTTGCATTTGTTTTATGTTTGCGTTTTTTGTGTTTTTTTGTTTCGGTTCGTTGTAGTTAGGGTGGGCAATGTCGGTTATATACTGATTACTAAACACACGTCATGGTCCTTGGCAGATAGGTTTTACAGTGGCCTGGCCGGGACGGCTGTTAGGTATATACTAGGCATGCTGTCCAGCTTCGCTAGGCTTTAAAAAACATTGAGAATTTGAATGCTTAATTAATTCGCCCGAGGGTCGGTCTACGACCTCAGGAGTTATGAAGAGGTTCCTACGTGGACAATTTTTTTTCGATTTATAGCTCATATAAGGCGCCGGTCAGTCGAGGTCTGTTTTGACCCCCTCATTGTAGACCTTTAGGTCAACCGGCACCGGCCCCCGTGTTCTGTCGCCCCAAGGCAAGATCCTGCCAAATTTGAAGCGCCTGCGGCGCCGAGAAGTGCCCGATGTCGGGCACCCAACAACTTTGCTTCATATATTATAGAGATTAGCAAATTGCATAGATAAACAAAGATTTCCAAAGTAGTTCCTTTCTTTATAGTCTAAAATAGGAAGATTCACATATTAAAAAAAAATTAGGTTTGACTTGGTGTGTCCCGATCCAGCACCACCTGTGTGGTATTAAGTATACTATTATCTCAGCTAATTAGGTACCTTTTAAAATATGGAGAATAAAAGAAGTGTTTAAAAAAAAATAACTTACGCGAATATGCCTATTTTTTCAAATTAATTTTTTACCCATAATTAGCCAGTTTCATTGCTAAACAAACAAAGATTTCTATAAAATATTTAAGTCCTGAAAAAGTTTATTGTAGAAATTTATTTTTGGAATAGATTCTACAGTAGATAGAGTCTAAATCTAGATCTAGAATAGATCTTAGCGACGTAGCGTCTAAGTGTCTAAGTGTAGTTTTTGCGTAGATTTAGATCTAGTCTAGATCTAGAATCTCTAGATCTAGAATCCAAATAGATAAAATAATTTTTTTAAGTTTAGGCCGAGAATATCGTAATGTGTAGTCTACATTTCATAGCGTACATAGCTCTAAATCATATTTGAATGAAATAGTTCATTTTTTAAAATTCTAAACTCGGAAGATGACGTCATTAGTTTCGTGCTCTTTTTTAGTGTAAACAATAAGCGACGTCATTGTTAAATGCGTTCTTGTCCCAAGTTTATACACTTTTCCGGTTGCATAAATAATACTGTTTCTCTATATTCGAGTATGCCTTTATTTTTTTATTTTTCTTCTTTAAATAAAATTGTGGTTACACATTTAAAACATCTAACATATTATTTTCAACGAAAGTCCATAAAAAGTTATTCATATATCGCTGCCGATTCTGACGTGATGTCCGGCGAAAATATTTTGCGGACAGAGAGAGAGAGAAGAGCGCACATGGGCCATTATATATTAGGATGTGGTGAGCTGTTGGTGGAGTGTGGGACATGTAACACAAAATGTCTGGAAAATGGAACATGATGTGGAACTGGGAACATTGCTTGTGTAACAGTCTAATAAATAAAAAGCAGGAAATGATTTAAAGACAGAAAACAAAAAGCTTGACTCCAGCACGCCGAGACGAAAACGAAACAAAAAAAAACAATCCGAGAGAAAAGATGTCCTTCGAGTGTCACCCAGGCCTTAATTCGCTTGTTGGGCCGCTAACACGCATGCAAAGAGTTAGATTAGAGAAAATGTTGCATCCAGACCACGTGACTCCCGTGTTGTTTGTGGGCCTGTGTGTGGAGGAATGAGTGACGTAGAGTCCTCTCGTGTTTACAAACATCGCGTCTGAGTGTTGATCCCGGTAGCCGGGCCACACAAATCCAGGGGAGATTAATCTCAACGTTTTCCAATTTCTTCTCCATCTCAGCGTTTTTCTCGCCAAACCAAATCAGAGAAATAAAATATTTCAGATTATTTTTTTCTTTTATTAAGGCATTAGTTCGGATCTTATAGACAAAAATAAAAGATGCCAAATTTTGATTTTAAAACCAGAATCACCGGATGAGATTAGAGACGTGTTGTCCAGCTGTTGAGTTGTTGTCAGGAAGTTATTTTTAACTGAGATGTTTACGTGGGTCTTATCGGTTCTATTCCCGTGTGGGCACTTGGGCGTGGATAATCCTGTACAGCTGCTAAACACACGGTCCGTTAATCTCGTCTGCTGGCTCAGCGTCTGTTGACGAGGTGTACATCAATCCCCTCCCCCTCCACCCATTTACAGCCCCAGGCCCCAGGGGGTCACTAACCTGATTTAAACTTTTGATGTTTACATTTTATTTTTAATATCCTTTTAATATCCTTCTGTATAAGTCAATCGGACTAATACAAATATTTCGGGATAAAAATCGCCATCTCTATATTGTTGTTATGAAGTCTCAAGTTTTATTTGGAGCGACCTCAGCAGACGTGCAACCGGATGTTTTGATCTATGCTAGCAGGAAATGACCTGTGCGTCGGGTCACAAAACAACCAAACCGTTGTGGACTTAGCTGGCTAGATCTACCAAATAGGAATTTTATTTGTCCTCAGTAAATATGAAGTTCTGACGATTACCCGCCCCCACCCTAACCTTTAACCTTTTTAAAAAGTCAGTCGAATTTCATAGCCATCGAGATCTTATTACTGTGAAATATATAATATACTTATATTCATGTATATATATATATATATATATATATATATATATATATATATATATATATATATATATATATATATATATATATATATATATATATATATATATATATATATATATATATATATATATATATATATAGAAAAAATATCGCAGATAAAATATCTCATGAATATATAAGGAAAAACATATGGACCAAAATATATAAACGGATGTACATAATCGATATACTGACACTGACACTAGATGCGACTGGCACAGGAAGTCTACCTAACGCGCAGTGCAACCCCTCTCCCCTCGCTTATGGCCAACCCCAGTCCCCGCACGTTCATAATGCAGTCATTTGATTTGTTTACCTGCTCATGTTTTTAATCAAGTTTAACGCGGCTTCTGTCCTCATCAAAGTTCCCCGTGTTTTAATCGGATCGAGTTCACAGATTGTCATGCTTGGCATTGTTATCGCTCCAGGTGAACCTACGACCTTCTCTAGTCGTGTCATCCACACAATCCACACTTACAATCCATACACCACATCCACATACCACATCCGCTAACTGTATCCACACATCACATCCACATACCCCATCTACACACACCACCCGCACATTCATGTAGAAAATGTTTCCAGTACTTGATGCAGGTGCATCAAACTGACCTTAATTAGCTGTTCTATCACATCTGTCATCAACTCATGCATTACCTAATGAGCTCATTAATTAACGGAGACAAACATCTGGAGCGTCTGACGTCATGACATGTGCATCACATGGCGACGGGTCAACAAATGTCCAGCGGCCGGAACTGCTCGTGTGTACCGTGAGATCCGGGGTCGCCAGGTGCGTGGTGGGGTCGTGTTGACCCCTACGGTCCTGGTCAGTTACCTGCCAATCGTATGACGTCACGACGGTCGCATGACCCCCGGGCCAATATTTAAATGAAATAAATGTGTTTGTTGTGGTGGTCAGCTAGTGGCTGACGTCATCACCCTCACGCCTGCTCTCCCCCCCCCATTCTCTCTTCAATCTTCTGTCTCGTGGCTCTCTAGACTGGTGTTTTTACCGGCTCTCTCTCTCGTTCGTCCATCTCCCTCTCTGCCCCCCTCTCTGTTTCACTGGCTGTCCATCCGTCCGTCCATCCTGCCGTCCGTTTGTCCGTCCGTCCGTCCCCCCCCCCCCCCTCTCTCTCTCGTGATAAATTAGTCGAATCTGTCCCAGTTTTTGTCTCCTGCCTGTTTTATCGTGGAGTCTAGATCTTTTCTTCTGGCCCTCCCCGCCCCTCCACGGGAAACATTGGCTTTGTGTGCCCGTATAACTCTTACATTTTACAAAATGGCCGGGTAACTATGGCAGATGACAAACTGCCGGGTAAATGTTACATAAAACAAATTGCCAGCTAACTCACGGATTACAAAGTGTCCGGATATCCCTCACATATCACAGACTGTCCGGATATTCCTCACATATCGTAGACTGTCCGGATATCCCTCACATATCGTAGACTGTCCGGATATCCCTCACATATCGCAGACTGTCCGGATATCCCTCACATATCGTAGACTGTCCGGATATCCCTCACATATCGCAGACTGTCCGGATATTCCCCACAGATCCAAAGTTTCCGGTTATCTCACGCAGCAAATACCACACCAGTACAGTAGAGCAGGGCCTTGGTGTTTTAATGATTGTAGGGAAAAAAGTCACAGGAAAAAAAAGCACAGGAAAAAAAAAAACAGAAAAAAAGTCACAGGAAAAAAAGCACAGGAAAAAAAAACAGAAAAAAAGTCATAGGAAAAAAGTAACAAATGTGTATTTGCTTGGAATGTGTTTATGTATTAAATATTCAGAAAGTGCAAATCAACATAAATTAATTAAATGTAATGTAGTGTGCGTATGTTGCATATGTATAGTAATATTTATAACAAACGTAATAATGTTTAATATGAAGTGTGTAGATTTTAATTCCGCTATACATATAATATTTAATAGAACGTTACAGCCTTCTCGCTTTTAATCGTGTGTTTTTTTTTTAATTAGCGTGAAATTTCATAAAGATGTTGTTAATCTGACATGCTGCACACAACTCACCGTAATAATGGTTCAACCACCTTTTCTGATCACATTCATCATGCCCATTCCATAACTAGTGGATCAAAACAGAAAGCCGACACGGTACAAAGGCTGGCTTTGACACAAAACGTCAACAACACACAATATGTATGGGCAAGGCCGACTGAAGAGAAGCCGACCAAGGAAAGGCCAACGGCAAAAACAAATATGCAAAACACAATGATGTGCCAAAATGTGTAATTAATTTTTCTACAGCGTATTTAAATAAATACGTAACAAAAGTTGAGGTTGATGTGTAAATTACATTATAGTACTTTTACTTATTATCGTTATAACCCATAATGCTTTTAAATTTAATAAATATGCTACCAAAAAAATCCACAACAATAAACACCAAAATTGTACGATTCTCAACCATTAAATCAAAATATTTCTTTAAAGCTTTTTGTTACTTGTTTTCAGTGACTTTATTTCTGTGACTTTTTTTCCGACAAAATTATTCCTTTATAATTTTTTTTCCATTCACCGTTTTTATGTGGACGCCCCATGGGTCAGCGCTGCTCATGATGTCACAGATAAATGTCAGGTCCCCAGAGGTGTCGTAATGTCAATGACATGAGGCAGACACACAAAAAGTAAATGTCAGGAAATATTCCATCCAGTTTATAAATAGATGATATGGTTAACGTCGTATATTCAATACAGAACTTCAGTGGCTCCCTCCCTTTTGTGTACTCGCCTCCCTTAAAAAAATAATCATGGCGCCTACACATTCCCTCACATAGAACATGTACATATATATGTTTATCAAATGATTACACTAATGAATAGAACCATAACCTTTAAATGCTAAAAGATCCAGTAAAAGAACACCCACTATGAAACAAACAATTTTGAAATGGGAAAAAAGAAACATGCGATGATGGGTGGT
Organism: Physella acuta; assembly: GCF_028476545.2. Lineage (NCBI taxonomy): Eukaryota > Metazoa > Mollusca > Gastropoda > Physidae > Physella > Physella acuta. The sequence continues at coordinate 367,944 of NW_026731596.1, forward strand.
GGCTGGGTGGGTGGAGGGTGGAGGGTGGGCGGATGGGTGGGTGGTGGGTGGATGGGTGGGTGGGTTGTGGGTGGTGGATGGGTGGGTGGGTGGAAGGTGGATGGGTGGAGGGTGGGCGGATGGGTGGGTGGTTGGTGGATGGGTGGGTGGGTTGTGGGTGGTGGATGGGTGGGTGAGTGTATGGGTGAAGAGTGTGGATGTGTGAAAGATGGGTGACGGTGTGGATGGTGTATGAACTGATAAACTACGACTCGCATGACATGCAGGACTAAGAAGCGCCTTTTGAAAGCAGAGGGTTTTCTTAACGGATTCTTTAACTGAAGCTTGTATCGTTGTATATCATCAAAGTCGCTAACTACAATACCATTCACTACCACTCACTATTAAACTACCACTCACTAACTACCATTTACTAACTACACCTCTACTAACAACAATACTACTAACCACACTGCCATATAATTTTACAAATAATTTTACAAATAAGTTTACAAATAATTTTACAAATAATTTTACAAATAATTTTAAAAATAATTTTACAAATAATTTTACAAATAATTTTACAAATAATTTTACAAATAATTTTACAAATAATTTTACAAATAATTTTACAAATAATTTTACAAATAATTTTACAAATAATTTTACAAATAATTTTACAAATAATTTTACAAATAATTTTTCAAATAATTTTACACTGTTCCTTCTGTTGGTTCTTTCATGGCTAGGGGTTTCTCTGCAGGGATGGGGTGGGGGGGGGGGGGGGGGGGGGACTGGGTAACGGTTCATTCATTGGATATTGCTAATCAGAAACAAAATATTTTTGACGACCAGATTTTTTAATTTACTCCACGTAAATTATCATTTGCCATAATCAAAAAATAATAACTAAATGTCTCTGACTTCAGCCCCCAGAGATAGATAGTTCGCAGAGATCCCACAAACTGTTTTTCCTGGAGCAGATATTAGCAGTAAAGATAAATGGCTCGATTACAAATTAATCAATCCGTCCATGTTTACGGGGAGTTGTGCCCCTTAGGTGTACTCATAAAGGCCAAATTGCAATTGATCCTATAAATAGGGGAAGCAATCAGCGTTGCTGTACACAATGCTATTGACACTGTGGTCTATGGATTGTGTATTATGGAGCTAACTAACGTGTTGTGATTTTATGAATGTGACAAACGTAAACTGTAGAGATGTGCTTTTTAGCTTTAAATATTTTCATCGCTTTACGAGTCACTTGTTTGTTGTGCCACTCATCAACTGTGAATTATGACGTGAAATATAATGTGAATTATACAGAGGATTATAACAAGAATTTTCCCTGGTCAAACTTCTATTCAAGCGAAAAAACACTTCTGAAGAGTTATGTTTGGGACAGGTCAAAATTATCTGCCCATGAGTACCTGATGGGTTATTGCCCTTATCAGTGTAAGGACGGCGCCAGTGTCTTTGGGAATCAAGACAAAGAGTGTCTGGAATTGACTTGTTTCCCGTGCGACTGTACCAGACCGCGGTGCTTGATTTACGGAACGTGCTGTCCTGAGGCGCTCAAAGAGAGCAGCAACAGAACCTTGCAGGAAACGGAAGTGGCGCCAATAGAAGCACCAACAGGCACTGCGAGGGTTGGGTGCGGCTCAAAGAGCGAAAAGTTGACCGGGTTTTTATTCGTGGGGTCGTGCCCAGCTGACTTCACTGACCAATCGGCCGTGGCTAGATGTAATCAATATGACGCGTATAGCTGGAGAAACCTTGACGTCATAACACGTGTAACTGATGACATCACGAACATTAGCTACGCCAACAAGTTTTGTGCGCAATGTAACGGGGCAGGAGAGGTAAGTAAGCCTATAGACATAGATGTAAGGTACAGCATTAATCAAATATAATCTAATATAACATCACAGAGAGATTAAACTGACCATCACATTAAGATTAAACTGACCATCACATTAAGATTAAACTGACCATCACATTAAGATTAAACTGACCATCACAGAGAGATTAAACTGACCATCACATTAAGATTAAACTGACCATCACATTAAGATTAAACTGACCATCACATTAAGATTAAACTGACCATCACATTAAGATTAAACTGACCATCACATTAAGATTAAACTGACCATCACATTAAGATTAAACTGACCATCACATTAAGATTAAACTGACCATCACATTAAGATTAAACTGACCATCACAGAGAGATTAAACTGACCATCACATTAAGATTAAACTGACCATCACGTTAAGATTAAACAGTCCCTTGTAGAGTTGTGACGTGTGTAGCTTACGATAGGACCACCCCCCCCCCCCCGCCCACCCTCACGTTCCTGTTCCTTGTAGACTTAAGTGACGTGTGTAGCCTATTATAGACAGCATCCCCCCCCCCCCCACACACACACACACGTCACAGTCCCTTGTAGAGTTATTAAGTGTCGTGTGTAGCCTACTATAGGACCCCCACCCCCTCGCCCCAGCACCAGGTTGTCTCACGTGACTCCACATTCTGTTCCAGCTAACCAGCTGGCACCTGCACGTGCTGTGTGAGCACTACCTGCGCGTGTACCAGGCCATGAATCAAGAGGAACTCCTGACCTTGAGCCTGTCCCCCAACTCTTCCTGTACGTTGTCCAGCAGCCCCACCTGGCACCCGAAGGACACGCTCGCAGAATGCCACACCTCCTGGTTCGGCCCTGTCGTTGACCAGTGCAACGTCACTGGAAACTGGGCAGAACGTGACGTCATGGTAGAAGACGCATGCGCAGAGATCTCAGGTCACGCGTACAAAGTTAAATATAACAACATCGTGTATCAAAACATTTTTTGTGCTGTGTGTAACATGGACCACACACCGACGTACTTTACAAGAGGAAGCTGTGGGGGTAGATCACCGGAATTTTTAGACTTGACGCCTCCGCTCACCATTTTACTGGGGTTTACAGCCCAATCCGTGACGTCATCCGACCCCAGCTGTTGGACAGGTCACGACGACACGTGCCGACCGTTACAATGCTCACCTGGTAAAGCTTTTGTCAACGGTCAATGTTCCACAGCTGTGCCGGCCATCACGGGTCTGTGGTACCGCCATAAGCTCTGGTACTCCCTTCATCTGATGGACTCCAACGCCAGCATACACCACCAGCACAGCAACGCTCACCGCGAGTTTATCTCAGCTATTGAAGGCTGGGTCAAATCCGTACTGGGTGGTAAATCAACAGACGCTATACTTTCGTTAACTTTAGCGTTGAAGAGCTTAAACACCTCGTCTAATGTTAGCAGCTCTACAGGCTTGCACCGACCGTTTGCGTGCTTGATTGACCTCCACTTCACAGCCAACCAATCGCTGGGGCGAGATGAAATTGAGGCCTACTTTGTGACAAACTTCCTACAGCGAAACGCCACGGTAACGACAGAAAATGGCGTCAGGGTTCTGCTCACACCCATGCCTAGTCTAGCACCTCACTCTCCTGAGTCCAACACTACGGTCACCTCCAACAAATATCTGTTCTATCCTAGCATAACTCTGTCACGACTAGAGGTCTGGAACATTCTGCAGGAGTTCTTGCCCCTGACGTCGCTGCTGTCCTGCTCGTATGTTGTCTTCACAGAGCCCGACTACACACTGCAGCATCAGCCAGATGGCAGCCTGCACGTTATGCTCTATGTCACGGGTTCCCAACCTGGGGGTCGCGACCCCCCTGGGGGTCGCGAAGGTCTTTCTGGGGGGTCGCCAACTGGTTTACTAAACCTTAGAAATTTGAAACAAAACATAAATATTTAGAAGCATTTTTTAAATTCGGCTTCATTAGCATCACTGGAAATGTAATAGAGAAGAAACAAAGCGCACTGTAAAAAAGTTGTTCTCAGTAACGAATCTATGAAATCTTCAAAACTAAAACGCCATTTGAGACGAGTCATTCGGAACACACCAGAAAATATATGGAGTTCTTTCGTCGGTAAGAAGCTAGTTGCAAACGCCAGAGACTTGATCGAACAGGAAGTTTTCACCAGCATTAGTGCAAGCATCAAATGAAGTCGCGATAGACAATGCCAAGCAAAAAAAAAAAAAATAGGAGAAAATCTCACCAAACGCTGCATGTACGTAAATGTTAAATAAAACATTGTTTGCCTTTCAAGTTGATAAATCAACAGACGTGAGTTCGTGTTCGCAGTTGCTGGTCTGTGTCTATATTCATGCGGGCTATAGCAAAGAAGAGTTGCTCTTTTGTGAAGATAGCATGGAGAAAATAAATACCTTTTTTGAAATTGGATGATTAAAATGGGTTAGAACGGCTATGGGGGTTTGTACGGATGGTGCGCCATCTATGTTTAGCTCAAAATCGGGCTTTCAGAAAACAGAAAAGATTTAGCTCCCTAACCACTGCACTAACCAATCGACATCAAGAGTCCATTGCTAGTATAAGTCGTAAATTATATAAAATCTGGAGCCTTCAAAAAACTGAGCAAAAGCATTAATATAGATCACGAGGTTCTGCTCTTCTACACTACAGTACGCTGGCTGTCAAACGAAATGTTGTAAATTGTGTTTTTTAATTGAAATCTGAAATCAAATTGTTCTTGGAAGTGCAAAGGAAACAAGACTTTTTGGTATACTTAAAACGACATAGAGTGGTTGGAGAGAGTATCATACCTAGCAGATGTGTTCGAACATCAAGATAAGCTTAAACTGAAGCTTCAGGGAAAATGAACGAATATTACAATTTTCCATGATAATCTCGGGGCATTTTTATCAAAGCTGCAAAATCGGTAAGAAAATAATTCTTGGAAATATTGTAAATTTGAGAAACTCTGCGGTGTGGTAGATGAATCTGATTGTGAGATAATTAAAATTTTGAAAGAAGCGATTTCTGGGCATCTTGAATCTCTGAAAACGAACTGCATCGCTATTTCTCTGAGCTGAAAAAAGAAGAATATGTATTTACGCATTACCCATTCTCTTCTTCCCTTGATGTTGCCAGCATTCCCGATGAATTACAAGATTAATTCTTTGATTTGCAGAATGATTCCGAGTAAGATGAAAAACTGCAGACACAATTTTGGTTTAGTATTCACCATTCATACCCAAACGTAAAATTGATTGACTTTTTGAGAATATATTTTCAACACTATTCTTCGATTAAAAACAAAATTAAAATAATTATAATGACATAGGTTGGCGTTAACAAAAAAATTTTTTAATTAAAAACTTAACCACGAAGGTTTAGTGAATAGTATGCAATTTTACTCATGCTATTAAAATAGTTATCAAGAGTTGTTCATATTGAAGGTCTACTAGAAAATCTTATTTTATTGCTTATTAATTTCTATACTAATTTTTAATTCTATGGGGGTCGCGGGTCACTTACTTTTTATAAAAGGGGGTCGCCACTCGAAAAAGGTTGGGAACCACTGCTCTATGTCAACAAGCAGCAGATCTATTTCTCGAATCAGCAATTGTATTTTATCGTCAAGTGCGACAACGAAACTTTATGCGTGTGCAAGAATGTACTACAGGACCAATTGTCAAGCATCAGTAATTCAAAAGTTCAGGGCTTGGTGCCATACACCCAGTATATCCTTACCCTATGCTGTATGTGCCTGTCTGTTTTCTTCCTAGCCGCGACTTTAATGACGTACTTCCTGTTTGGTGAGCTACGCAGCACAGCGGGCATACACAACATGTTCTTGTCTGGGAGTCTGCTGCTCGCCCAGACTCTGCTGCTGACCATCACACATGTCCGAGGTCACGGTACCGTCTGCACCATCCTGGGCGTGTCCACACACTTCCTCTGGCTCCACGTCTTCTGCTGGAGCCTGGTCTGTTGTTTTCACATGTTCCGGACTTTTACTTCCAAAACTGGACTAGGCCACACTTCTGCTAGCAAGCAACGAGTTAATATCATCAAGAAGGTCTTGTTTTGCATTGCCGTGCCTGTCGCTATAATCATCACCGTCATTGTGAGTCAATACGTCACTTCCGGTGGTGTTACTATTGGCTACGGCCAGTCCGCCTGCTACCTCAACACCGGACTTCTGGTAGCCGTTTCCCTTGTAGCCCCGCTTGCCGTTATTCTACTTTTAAACACCATCTTTTTCTCGAAGACTGTTTTCGAAATCCACAAGATTCGCAAGCTTCAGAGTGCCGACAACTTTAAAAAAGAAGACCACAAAAATGTGTACGTGTACATCAAATTATCGACCATCACTGGAGCTTTCTGGGTCATCTCCATCTTGGCAGAAGGTCTAGAAAACGATCCCCTAAGATTTATCGCCATTGTGTTGAATGGCCTTCAGGGCGTTTTCATCTTTCTATCCTACATCTGCAACAGCCGCGTCATACGACTCTACTGCCCGAATGGCCGCATGAAACCAGAGCACCCCTCCACATTTACAAGTCAACTAGGGTCAGTGAGAGCATCTAAATAACCTCTGACCTGATACGTCATAAACTCGCCTACCTTGTGGTCGTGGTATCAGCTACGCGGCTACATTCCTCTGTGGCTCTAGTGGACAGAGTTTCTTCCAGGCATCTCCCCCCCCCCCGAACGAAATGAAATTTATATAGAAAAAATATATTTTTAACAGTACCCACCCCCATCCCCGAAGAAAGTCTACCGCCCCCCCCCCCCCAAATAAAATTTCAAGTGTCCCCCCCCCCCCCGGAGAAAAAAAATTCTGGAAGAAACACTGCTAGTGGAATACCTGTGTAGAGGCTTGCACTGTTTCTAATTGGGTCCGAACTGCAAATCTTATGTAGTCTATAATTAGCCTGAACTACAAGCTTATGTAGTCTACAGTTAGCCTGAACTACAAGCTTATGTAGTCTACAATTAGCCTGAACTACAACTTATGTAGTCTACAATTAGCCTGCTTATGTAGTCTACAATTAGCCTGAACTACAAGCTTATGTAGTCTACAATTAGCCTGCTTATGTAGTCTACAATTAGCCTGAACTACAAGCTTATGTAGTCTACAGTTAGCCTGCTTATGTAGTCTACAGTTAGCCTGAACTACAAGCTTATGTAGTCTACAGTTAGCCTGCTTATGTAGTCTACAATTAGCCTGAACTACAAGCTTATGTAGTCTATAATTAGCCTGAACCACAAGCTTATGTAGTCTACAGTTAGCCTGAACTACAAGCTTATGTAGTCTACAGTTAGCAATTATTCTTTCGGTCAACCAGAGATGCAATCCACATTACAAGTCAACTAACACAATAGAAACCAACAGTTTTTTATGATAAATTTTATTAACATTTTTGTTAACATCTGTTGGTTAAACTGGATTTCTCAAATTAAAACAATATATTAATTTTAATCAGACGTTCACACAGAAAATACAATAGTCCGCAGCAAGTAATTCAGACATTCAAAAACATCTAAGAAACATTAAAAAATTAATAAATAAATCAAGAAAGCATTTAGGAAACATTCAAGAAAACATTTTTTAAAAACATTCAGGCCTTTAGGAAACATTGGAAAACATTCTGGAAACAAGCATGAAATTAAATATTAATTTACATATTTATTTAGTAACAAAAATGTATGTACAGTAAGTTATAATAATTTAAACATTGTCTTTAAGTTTCTATGGAATGTACATGAATACTTTTTACATAATCATGGATTTAACATTTTTTTGTGTACACAAAGTTAGGCAGGTGCTAGAAAAACACCAAAACATTTTCAATGTATCAGTACTTGAGCTATATACACACATACACACACATTTACTTGAACACATCACTACTTGAGCTACACACCTACATTTCTTAATTTTCAAAACTAAACTAAAACAACAATTATTTAATGACCTCCTTAACTGACTCATTGCAACATTTCTCATTCATCTATTATATTCTCATTGTATCTCATTTTGTATTATAGCAATGTAATATTATTTCTTTATTCCAAATCTTTGAATGCATATTTATGCTATGTTTTTACTACTCCATTTCTTTTTATTAAAATGCTGTTATTATTTTGTAGTTTTTAATTTAAACAGCCAATGTGAAAAAAAGCCCCCGCTGAGCTACATTTACAAGATTACTTTTTGCATCACTATTTGATCTATATAGCTACATTTACTAGTTGTTCTTTTATTCCATCACTACTTGATCTATATAGCTACATTTATTACTTGTTTTTTTCTTTATTGCATCACTATTTGATCTATATAGCTTTATTTACAAGTTTTTCTTCTTCAGTTTGTACCTTTGAGGTGGTACATTTTGAAATAATATCAGTTTCTGTTGCATTGCTAGTGTTTGTTGAGTCCATTTTACTCTTAGTTTCACCTAGTGAGTTATTTAGAAATACCCGTTATAAATGTAATTTAATACCCACTGACAATACACAGCTTTTAACTATAGATAAACATTTAGATTGCAATGATCTAGTGGCTTCTATGGCAAGCAACAGGCCAACAACAACAAATGTTAAATTAAATTCCTGTGAAATGAGACAAAAGATTAGAGAGTCATCAAATAAAGTCAATCACAGTAGTCACAAAGTTGTCAATAAATAAATAATCTGTACACTTTTCTCAAAAAAATAACATACATATACATTTGAAACCATATACTTGAGATTCAGTATACAATAATAAAAATATCTGTTCAACATTAACAACATGAGTTCAACTAGTCGGCAAAGTCTGAACAGCTATTAAACTACATAAGTATCGTTAGTTTGACAAATTCAATCCAGATAAAACAATGTCATCCAGAGAGTTTCAATGTTCTTACTGTGACTTGCCAGATTGTTTTTCAGGGAAGATGAATTTTCAGGCATTTTTTTACTTTTCATAACTGTTTATATTGATCTGCTTTTGTGCAATCAATTAGCTCAAATTTACTTGAAACAATTACGGTCAAAACAACATGTCTGCCATTTTTTAAAGTTTTTTCCTGTCAACGTGTCAGGTTGAGAGTTGTTATTCCTTAAGATGTTTTGTGTGGCCTATTTTGGGCCATTAACAATCTGTAGTAAGCTCCCTTGGCAGCAAACAACTGATGATGGTTGCCAATTTCAATGACTTTTCCTTTGCTGAAGACAGCAATTTTATTGGCGTTTTGAATTGTGGACAAACGGTGAGCGATTGTTACACAAGTTCTATCACGGCTGGCAATGTCTAAAGCATCTTGGACTACCTGTTTTATTTGAAAACATGTTTTTTAAAAATTAACTCCATTTGATAGTGTAATAAAAAATCATTTTTAGTTTTCAAAAATGTGGGATTTTATTTTAATAACACAAACAATGTAGTTAGACCTAAGTGTATCATGGTACATTTTTGTTTTACATACCTTTTCACTCTCTGAATCTAAAGCTGATGTGGCCTCATCAAGTAAAAGTATTTTTGGGTTTCTAACAAGGGCTCTAGCAATTGCAATTCTCTGTTTTTGTCCACCACTCAGTTGTGCCCCTTTCTCCCCTACATTTGTGTCATAACCCTGAATTAGATAAATGGAGTTTTGTTAACAAAGATTCTTAATTACATAATTACAAGGGCTTGAAATAAACATTTTGATTTAAAAATGTACAAATTTAAACTTTAAGCTGTGAAGAGCTCACCTGGGGCAGGTTGGATATAAAAGTGTGAATGTTTGCTTTCTTTGCTGCCTCTATGATCTCTGCCATGGGAACAATCCTGGAGTTGTCCCCATAAGCAATATTCTCTGCGATACTGCAGTCAAACAGTGTGGGCTCCTGGGATACAATACCAAGTTGCTGTCTGTACCAGGCCAAGTTCAGATTTTTTACATCATGCCCATCCACCAGCTAGATAGGAAGGATAAAAAATTGGCATTTATTTATAACAGCTTGAAAAAAACACACACTAAAAATGTAATTCTTTAAATAACAGTCCAAAGATTATCATAAAATAAATGTTCAACTCTGAAATCTTACCAGTGCCCCTTGGACAACATCATAGAACCTTTCAATCAGTTGGGCGGTGGTACTTTTCCCACAGCCACTAGCACCAACAAGAGCAACGGTCTCACCATAATTAATGGTCAGGTTCAGACCATTTAGAACTGTAGCGTTGGGTCGACTTGGATAAAAGTAGTTGACATTCTCTAGCTGCAGACACCCACTGAAATTGGCCTGGAAAATAAACATTATTTTTGTTATCTCAAGAGTCAGGTTGGACATTAGTTCATATTTTTAACTTCAGTCTTTAAAACTAGTTGTAAAAAAAAGGCCAGAATTAAACAGATATTTAAAATCATGATTTTAGATAATTATAATCTGTGAGAAAAAATTAACTGAAACTATCAAATTTAAACTTAAGAGTTTGAACAAGTAAAGTGAAGATGTTGAACTTTTTAAACTCACAATTTTCTGCCCACTTGTCTCCCTGACATCAATCTTTGGCTTTCTGTTGATGATACTAATGATGCGAGCACCTGCTATTTTAGCTTTTGTGTAGTCCGCACCAAATGATGACTGTCTTCCTATCATCATCCCTCCAAAAATAATGGCAGCAAATACTCTGTATAATCATTTATTAGAAAATTAATAATTTTTATATTTTTTTAAAATAAGATAAATAAAGTCTAAAAAGGGCAAGAAAAATAAAATAGTTTAACTCCAATCAAATTTTTAGCTTCCTACCTAAATACTTCAAAGAATTCCATTTCACCATCATTGACAAGGACTGAGCCATAATAAAAAGCCACAGCATAAGCAAAGAAAATTATGCAGTTACCAACTCCATATGTGATGCCATACACAAAAGACATTTTTCTGCTTGATCTGTAATATACAGGTCAAACTGTGTTAGTATTATACTAGATGAAAGTATTAACAATGCTGCATCAAATCCATCAACCACATTTTACACAATGTAAGTGTAACATTATGTTAGTGTGTAAAGTTAATTTTACAATTAATACACACAAATTTTAATTAACTTAAGTATGACATATACTTACGCTCTAGTGAAATCTATCAGTGCATCAAAGGTTCTCACAAAGTAATCTTCTCTCCCCAAAGACACAACAGTTCTAATACTGTCCACAACCTCTGAGCAGATCTGAAAACCACAAAATGAAAAATTCACACAATCATTGAAAAAAACTAATGAATCAAATTATGTAATTAAATTCAATGTTATTACACATAGGGATTTTAGGTTCAGGAGTTCAGGGTTCAGGAGCTCAGGGTTCAAAGGGTTAAGAAGCAGATACATTTTTAGTAATAAATAAAGACACGACGTAAGGTTTGTTAACTATTAAAATAAAATAATGAAATCTGTCAGCAAATAATAGAATCAAAAGAAATCTGGCCACCAACCTTGCCAGCTTGTTGCAGCTGAACTTTGTCCTTCTTTGCAGCACCAGCTATTACTTTGCCCTGAATGACCCCACCAATAATCATCAGAGGCATGAAGGACAAAACTACAAAGGCTAATTTCCAGCCAAAGATAAAAGCAATGCAAAGAGCACACACAATGGTTGAAGCTGCCTCAAGCATTTGGCCTATCTTTGAACCTGTTGCCTGGAAGAATATGAGCACCATTAATTAGTACATTTATAGGGACAGAAATAATTTTTACATAATGATATTGATAGTTAAATGTTTATGTAAATGATCTACACAACTCATGTTTTTCAATATATTAAAACATTCTCCTTACCCCCTGCACCATTGCAGCATCTCCAGAAAGTTTGGTAGCTAGAGCTCCAACCTGGTTGTTTGGTAAGTCAAAGTAGTCCATGTCCTGAACACGAATAGTGGAGAGAATTATTGTTTTAATAATTTTTTTTTTATGTTGACACAAAAAGTAGTTAGTGTGGAAAAATACTTGATCAAGATTTCAAATTAACAAAGATAAGAAAATGACAATTAAGAAAAGAAAAACTCACTTGGTTTATAATAGAAGCAAAGGTCAGACCACGAAGACGAGCTGTTAGCAAAGCTCCAGATCTACTAAAGCAATAGCCCTGAGAAAATATGTTTAAAAATATATTGAATTGAATATTAATACTGTAGCAATAAATTACATTTTTACATTAATATTTCTTCTTTTATAATGCTAAACCTACAGCAAAATAACCAATAAATAAAATGTGGTTAAATGTTAATCGAGAAAAATAACTATAAACTAATGTTACATAAAGCTAGCTTTCTCTTGCTAACCATTATAAAGAATCAATTTAAAACTAATAAGTAAAGCTAGATTTATTTTAAAAATATAAAACCCTACCTGCAACATTCTGACAACAGCAGAGACTACGGCAGCAGCAATGACAATGCCAGCCAACACATGGGTTTGGCGCCACTGCTCTGCATGATCTCTCACTCCAAAAACCTGAAACACAAAATTTTATAAGTTTTAAGCAAAGCAAATTCTATTATTATAAAAAGCATTAGCTAAAATGATTTTTTTAAAAAACAATTTATTGAATATAATCCTACCTTGATAAATTCACTGAGAAGAAATGAAAATGCAGGGTGAATGCCCCCAGCGATGATAGATCCAATACACCCTAAGACAATCAGCTGCCATTCAGGTGCATTGAACTGCATAACTTTAGCCATGCCAATACTTTCAATCTCATCCTCTCCAGATTTCTGCATTTGAAAATTTCACATTTAGCAACATAATATTAAATCAAACAAAATGTGTATGTAACTCATTTTTTTTCTTATATCAAAGTATTTTTCTACTTCTTAACACAACACTTACTTCATCTTTCCCTTTCTTGGATTTCTTCTTAGATTTTCTGAAGCTGTTTCTGGCAACTAGATTAATCTCTTTTTCAATGACACTGTCTTGTTTGTTTATTTTTTTCTTGAATGATGATCTCAGAAGCTCTTCTTCACCAAACTCACCATCACCATCTGCTTCCTCAACAATCTCTACATCAGAAACATCTAGAAAAAAAATAATTTGATATTTGATGCAACCATTATAGCTGAGTTATCTCTCTAAGTAAAGTGGTTGTAAAAATCTAATTAATTACTTCTACGTAGTATAGTAGGCCTAACATCTAAAAAAGAATAGAGTTGCATGATAAAATAGTAGACCTATACTACTAGATCTATATACTGATGTTAGTTAAATGACTGAATTGGTACTTTCAAAACATTGACAAAATAATACATAATACAATGGAGTTATTTACTATTAAGGAACTTTTTAAATTTTCATATTGAAATTAAAAATATTTAATGTAACAAAGTTTGAAAATAAACAATAAAAACCATTTCAAAGCTAAAGCAGTCATGCAATGAAAAACTTCACTAATCTATTTATTCTCGATTCTTCTAATTAGCCGTGACATTTTATTTTTTACCAAATAACTCGTGCAAGAAAACAGCACTTACATGCAAACATATGAGACCCATGCAGTAAGTAATTTTTTTTTAAAATTTCAGTTCAATTAATTTACATAAATTAAGATAAATTTACCTAAATTAGCATAAATTTCCAGATTTAAAAAGTTTACCTGTGTAAAAATAGCTATGTTTTACTCCCAACTATTAAAGTTGCTAATAGAATACTTCACATTTAAAAACTATATTTAGTAATTTTATGCTGTCCTCCCCCCCCCCCCTCACACCAATGACAAAGTAAAACCTACACATACTTCAAACTTTTCTGATAAAACTTGTAATATTAGCTAAAAAAATCCTTAACCTTAATTTACTGAAAATAAAAAATTCATACATAAAAATGACCACTTTAAAAAGAATAACATCTCATTTATATAACCCTTTAAATGAAATGTCTGCCATATCTGCATCCTGAAGCAAATGATAAAAATAATGGGAAAATAAAATATAACAAAAAAAAACCAAATCCTCCAATATGGCAACCTGGAAAATGTAGACTTACCCTTGGGACTAGGGGACTTAACCCTAACTGACAAAAGACTGATTGCCTCTTCCACTTGAACTGGTTGATCAGATTTTGTAGATTTTTTTCAGAATATTACATTTCTTTATTTAAATTTATTTAATAATATTGTAAAAACTGTTGAGGCCCGCCCTCTCTCTTTATAGACATAGTCAACTAAAACACTATTGTAATTCCAGGCAGATTTCAAAATAATGCACTAAATAAGATTTTTTCACTCCCATTGTACCAGCCACTAATGACCCACTCACCACACATCCAAGTTAGAACTTTTGACCCTTCTAAGGCGGTTTTGTAAAACTTACTATTGTAATTATGATAAACAAAATTCAAAGTACTTCAGGCAAAACTACTACTAACAGAATTACATGTAAAAAAATAAATTGAAATTTGATTATACTAAAATGATAATAGATTCACAAATGTAGTCATAGTAATCTACGCTTCAATTGTAAACATAGTACACAGATGCGAGAAACCAAAGTGATTAAGACAACTAATCACAAAGACAATGAACATAAAGTAGACTGGTTCATTGTAAAGTTAAGCATAAAAAGATTTTTAAAATCTTACCTATTTCTGATTCTTTGTCAAATTTTGACTGAAAAAAAAAGAGTAATTTGGTTTTATTATTTTTATGTTTTACAAGATATTTACAACCATTAATGCATATGTTCTTTAAAATTTTCTTGGAAAATTCTTTAAATAATCTTTAATTGTTTTTTAAAACAGTTTAAAATATTTAATAATATGCCTATTACTTTTAATTAATGAGAACCAACCTGCATTTTAACTAATTGATAATAAAGCCCCTGAGCTTTCATAAGTTCTTCATGTGTCCCTTCCTCAACAACTTCTCCATTACTGATGGCCACAATTTTGTCAGCTCTCTTTACTGTTGACAGCCTATGTGCTATGGTAATTGTTGTCCTACCATGCTGGGCCTAAGGTTGAGTACAATGTAAGTGTGATTTTAAAGTATAAATGAGCTTGGATATTACATAAATACATCAATTTGTCCAATTAGCTTATCAAGTTAAATTAACTAAAAGTCACCTTTTCCAGAGCGCTTTGAACAACAGCTTCACTTTCTTGATCTAAAGCAGACGTGGCTTCATCGAGCAGAAGTATCTTTGGATTCCTGACCAGTGCTCTGGCTATTGAAATTCTTTGTTTCTGTCCTCCACTAAGTTGTGCTCCTCGCTCACCAACATTTGTTTTGTAGCCCTAAATACATTTTAAAAACATTAGTTTTGTAGCCCTAAATACATTTTAAAACATTAGTTTTGTAGCCCTAAATACATTTTAAAAACATTAGTTTTGTAGCCCTAAATACATTTTAAAAACATTAGTTTTGTAGCCCTAAATACATTTTAAAAACATTAGTTTTGTAGCCCTAAATACATTTTTAAAACATTAGTTTTGTAGCCCTAAATACATTTTAAAAACATTAGTTTTGTAGCCCTAAATACATTTTTTTTAAATATTAGTTTTGTAGCCCTAAATACATTTTTAAAACATTAGTTTTGTAGCCCTAAATACATATTTTATAAAAATATTAGTTTTGTAGCCCTAAATACATTTTTAAAACATATGTTTTGTAGCCCTAAATACATATTTTTTTTAAAATTATAGTTTTGTAGCCCTAAATACATTTTTTTTAAATTATAGTTTTGTAGCCCTAAATACATTTTTTTAAAATCATAGTTTTGTAGCCCTAAATACATTTTTTTTAAAAATTATAGTATTGTAGCCCTAAATACATTTTAAAAAAAATCCTTTTAAAACACTTAATAAATTTAAAAAATGCGTAACCCTACATAAAAAATGTGATATTTAATAAAGTGAAAAGTAAACCCAAGAAAAAAAGTACCTCAGGAAGTAACATGATAAAATCATGAGCATTTGCCTCTTTGGCTGCTTGATGAATGTCATGTTCTGTCGCATCCATCCTGCCAAATCTTATGTTCTCCTCAATGGAGGCATCAAACAAAGATGGCTCCTGGCTAACCACTCCAATATTTGAACGAAGCCATTTTAAATTCAATTCTTTTACATCATTTCCATCAACCAACACCTTAAAAACAAATTGAGTTGATTTTTGAGGTGGTTTGTTAGTGTAGGTGTAAAGTTTTAAAATTTTAATATTTGTATATTTAGCCTTCTGCCAACCAAAATTAAAAATAAACAAAACAAATGTGATTGGTGCTTGAAAGAATGTAATAGTAGGCCCTACAGTTGTATACTTACAGCGCCCTCTAGAGGATCATAGAACCTTTGAATCAGCTGGACTGAGGTAGATTTGCCACACCCACTAGGGCCAACAAAGGCTACATGTTGACCAGCATTAATGGTCAAGTTTAATTTCTTAAGAACCTGTGTTAAAAAAAAGTTATATTTTTTATTGAAATACAATATTTGCACAGATAAATGAAAATAAAACTTGTTTTGTAATAGAAAGCATTAACAAATTTTACACAAAAACTTTTTCATGGATTACATATTTTAGCCTCTAAAACCACATTGAAATATTCTTACCACAGCTTCAGGCCTAGCAGGGTAGGCAAACCGAATATCTTTAAATTCAATGTTGCCAGCTAAAGATGAAAGCTTAAGCCCCATTTCAGAGAAAGAGTCAATTTTTGGCTCCATAGAAATAATGACAAAAATTTTAGAGGCGGCACCCCGGGCATTTGAAAAGCTTTCAAGATTGTTGAAGGCATTGCCAAGAGCAGTTGAGCCAATCATCACACCAAAGAAAACCTGCAAGTGCAATTAATTTTTTAAAATTTTTATTAGCAATGGATTTTTAATTTTTTAACAAACTTTATTTAAGCAAAATAAAAGGTTTTAACATTTTTTTTAAAAATCCAATAAAACTGATAAAACAAATAATCAAATTGCATTATTTATCCTTCAAAGCTGCAGATGAAATGTGAATTTAGAAGGTAAACTTACAGGTAAAATTCTTCCAGCCAGTAGATCGTCCTCTTGAACCAGGTAAATTCCAAACCACATGACCCCAGCAAACATCAGGAAAAGCAGAAACCACAAAAGAGAGTTTCCGATACCTAGAGCAAAACCTTTCTTTGTTGCCACGACAACAGCTGTATCCAAGTTTTCTTGGTACCTGGCAATAATGGTGTCAAAATCGACATGTTTAGGAGCAGTTCTAGTTGTTAAAAAAAAATTGCAAGAAATAAAAAAATTGGTACTTCTTAACTTACTTGGTCACTTCTTTCTCTTGACCTTGAAAGGCTTGAACAGTCCGTATTGACCTCAGGGCCTGCTCTGCTATGGCCCCAGCCTTGGCGTATGCAGCTGTTTCCTTGCTGGCCATCTTTCTCATCACCTGTTTTGGCAAGATTTTTGTTAGCTCTTTATTAGTGCCAGACTACCAGAGTATTTACCATCCCATGGTCGATAAAAATCTATTTAACCTAAGATGGCCGGCCAATAAAAATCTATTTACCAAGTGATGGCCAATGAAAACCTATTCACCCTAAGATGGCCAAAAAAAACTTTTTACCGAGTGATGGCCAATAAAAATCTATTTAACAAGTGATGGCCAATGAAAACCTATTCACCCTATGATGGCCAAAAAAATCTATTTACCAAGCAATGGCCAATAAAAACCTATTTACCAAGATATGGCCAATAAAAATCTATTTACCAAGAGCTGGCCAATAAAAACCTACTTACCCTGACAATCAAAGCCCCAGCCAGTGCCAGAAGAGGGCTGAATATGGCAACAACTAATGTCAGCTTCCAGGATCTTGTGAAGGCCATGACATAGGCCGCTGCCCATGTAGACACCCACTGCAGGAACACAGCCATTTTATCTCCCATCCCTTCAGCTATTTTATTCACATCCCTAGAACAGATCAAATATTTTATTCACATCCCTAGAATAGATAAAATATTTTATTCACATCCCTAGAACAGATAAAATATTTTATTCACATCCCTAGAACAGATAAAATATTTTATTCACATCCCTAGAATAGATAAAATATTTTATTCACATCCCTAGAACACATAAAATATTTTATTCACTTCCCTAGAATAAATCCATTATTATACTAAAATAGATAAATTATTTTATTCACATTCCTAAAATATAAAACATATTTTGTCCATTATGAGAATTAAAATTTACAGATTAATAGATTTTTGTCAAAAGACTCATATACACAGATAATAAAATTATATCTAGGCTAAAATTAATGTGTCTTTTACAATATTTTTTAGGCAAACAAAAATTGAAACAATTTTTAAAATCAATTTAAGAAAATATGAAAAAACTTATAAATTCCTAACCAGCTTTCTATGAAACTACTTCTGCTATGTGTGCTGAATTTTCCTGAGTGGAGTAAATAAAGGGAGCTTACTCTGAAAATCTTGAGCTTATCTCCCCTGCCTCATGTACATCAAACCAGCCAATCTCTTGTCTCATGACAGAATGAAAAAACTTTTTTCTCATTGTGCTAACCTGGATATATGAGACCGTTAGAATAAGCAAACATTTTTTAGACTTTATTAAATTTTGCTATGCAGGAAAGACTTCAATATTTGTAGATGTTTAATTGTACTTAGACATAGTACTATGAACCTAAATATGAACGATTCTTAAACAAAATACCTGTCTTTCTGCCGCCCATGTCCAACAACTGATAGCAAAAAAGCTGCATATAAAAGAGCCAACACCAATGCCGATAAAGTAGTAAATATACGGCAGAACTTTTTCCTGTAAAGGTTCATGATCTGTTGAGTTTGTGGTGCTGTGGGCATAAAGATTATTTAATTTTTAATTTTCTTCTTTGAGATTTTTTTTTCTGTTTCCTTTATGTCACTGATTAAAGTTTCATCCATTTTATTTAGGATAATTACAAAGGGGTAGATCAGATTATTTTATGGGTGCTTGGAGACAGGGTAAAGGAGCGCTTCCAGCCCTACAGTTAACATCTTGCTTACATATGGTCAGAGTAAATCAACTACCCTACAAATAAAATGTATAAATGTAGGCTGTAACTCTACACAGTAGGTCTCATGTTCAGATAACAGCTCAACGGCTCATTTAATTTAGTACCAATGGTTTTAGAATCAGTGGAGCTTTCAAACCCAAAACAAAACATTATGCACTTTATGTAGCAGAGCTATTAAAAGCATTCATATAGCTTGTAATAATTCTGAGTAGGAGTATTACAGAAAATAAAATGATAACTTTTACTTCCAAAAGTAGAAGTACTGTGATTCTTACATTTTATTAATAAATTAATAAAACAGTTTTAAATTGAATGTTTTTATATAACAACCTGTTGCTGTAATCTGGGAGAAAGACGTCAATAACTTCACCAAAGATAGCGATGTTGAGGGGGATTGTCACCCCTTGGCCTACAGCTCCTATAGTGCCAATGACCATCAGAATTATGTCAAAGCAGGTTGCAAACTGAAACTATTAAAAAAATAGGATATATAAATGTATAATTTAAAAACATATGTATATGAAATAAATAAACATGGATATTTGAGGAATTGTTATATTATGAGGTGACAATGTGTACAGATGTTGGTATAACCATGTATCAAGTAAATAACTTTTAGATTAACCTACCAGCTCTAAGACCCCAACCGCTTCAGATTTTTTAGCTGGTTTACTTTTCCCACAACAGCCAGACGTTGTCTCTTCCTCTTCTATGTCCTCGACATCTTTGCCTTCATTAGTCTGATGATGGCTCGCCCCATTTGCTGACGTTGTGCCATTTGTTTTACTATGTCCATTTTCTAATGGCTCTGTTTGACCATTGGGCATGTCACTGATAACAGTTTCTTCCTTTGTCATTGTTTGTGTGTACACCTAGTGTTACAAGTGAAAATATCTGCCACTCTGGTTGACACTTCTTGAGTTCTGGCTCTACTGTAATAAAAGAAAAATGTGCTGAAACTTTTAGATAGAGTACATTGAGAATCATGTGGAGAAAATAATTTCTCTAATAATTCAATTTGTATCAATAAAATGAAAACATTGGCATATATAAATATATATATATATATATATATATATATATATATATATATATATATATATATATATATATATATATATATATATATATATATATATATATATATATATATATATATAAACACAGTGTGGTATGCTACACGTCTGAAAAAAAAATCTAGTATTAGAAAAAATTTGTCATGCATGATAATTAAGGCTTAAATATCAAAATATCAAAGAATAATACGACAGGGCAAAGCTCCGAAGATCAATAGGACAGGCATAGAGCTAAGCCAATTTTAATGCTATCTTGTTTGTCATTTATGCTAATTCAGGCAGGCTACTTTAATAAGTTAATAACGGGAATCAGACAAATCTATCCTCAACCAGACAAACCTACCTTTCATCAGGCAAACCTTCTCAAAACCAGACAAACCTACTCACACTCAGTCAAACCTACACACACGCAGACAAACCTACCTAAAAGTACACAAACCTACTCTCAATCAGATAAACCTACTCACAACCAGACAAAACTATCTTCCATCAGCCAAACCTACTCGAACGCAAACAACCCAACCTAAAACCACACAAAGCTACTCATAACCAGGCAAACCTACCCAGAACCAGGCAAACCTACCCACAACCAGGCAAACCTGCCATCTACCAGGCAAACCTACTCACAACCAGGCAAACCTACCCACAACCAGGCAAACCTACTCACAGTATACAATAAACCTATTGTCTCCCTTGATGCGGTTAGAAGCTCAATAAATTAATGATGTATTTTTTCGGTTGTCTCCCGTGTGTGGGAGGAACGAAATAGAATCTATATTGAAATATTCACTTTTAGTCTGTTTTAGGACACCCCCTCCTCTCCCAACCCGGTTTCACACGACAATATTAAGTCACATGTGTTATACCCGACAATATTACGTCACATGTGTTATACACGATGTTAAAAATCGTGGCCGTTGCCCCCTAGAATAGGGGTCAGCAACCTGCGGCTCGCGAGCCGCATGCGGCTCTTTTGATATCAAGATGCGGCTCTCCAGCTCCTTGCACAAATACTAATAATCTTATAATCAAAAAATAAAATATTTTAATAAAAAATGTTAGTGGCTCTTTAAAACCAGGGAGATTTTTAAAATTGTAACTTTTGGCTCTTCCGACCCCTGCTCTAGAACACTCGACAGGCGCAGACGTTGAGTACACGTGTTGTCAAAACGAGGGCATTCGCAGGTGAAAGGTCGTCTGATGTCAAGTCCTAACAAGTTGTGAGTCTGCCACTATTCAGACAAAAGAGGAGGGCAATATGAAGTAGATCACACGGGAAAATTTAAACACTGAATTCATGTCACGGAAGATTAACGTTTTTATATAACACAAACTCTCCCTTATTATTGTTCGTACAGACCATTCGAAGATTCTCGCAAGTTCTATGACATAAAACAAAAATCACCTTGACCTGTCTCTCAAGTTCACCCCAGAGAGCTATAAATAGAGGTGTGACAAACTTAAACCAGATCTAGAAGTGTGGGGTGTGTTTTTTTATGTGAGTTAACTGTAACGTGACGGGGTGGGGGTGGAAACGGTAGCGGGCTAGGGTGATAAGGCGAGGGGGTGGGGTGATAAGGCGAGGGGGTGATAAGGCGAGGGTAGGGGTAGGGTGATAAGGCGAGGGGTAGGGTGATAAGGCGAGGGGTAGGGTGATAAGGCGAGGGGTAAGGTGATAAGGCGAGGGGTAAGTGACAGGGTGGGGGTATTCGTGCTGGAACCACTGCCACGGCTGTAAATATATAGCAAGGTATGTTATAAAACGTGATTGGAAGGCTCTCTGACTGCCGGATTTTCTCTCTGGATTATTTTACACAAGAACAATCTGCAAGGAAGCAACTGTTTCATTTTGGAGTTTCCTTTCCAAGATGGGCTGTTGTCTCCAGCTAGCGGGACTTATTTGACGGGGTCCTTACATCAATGGACTAGACGGAGTTCCTACATCAATGGACTAGACGGAGTTCCTACATCAATGGACTAGACGGAGTTCCTACATCAATGGACTAGACGGGGTCCCTACATCAATGGACCAGACGGGGTCCCCACATCAATGGACTAGACAAGGTCCCTACATCAATGGACTAGACAAGGTCCCTACATCAATGGACTAGACGGGGTCCCTACATCAATGGACTAGACAAGGTCCCTACATCAATGGACTAGACCGGGTCCCTACATCAATGGACTAGACGGGGTCCCTACATCAATGGACTAGACGGGGTCCCTACATCAATGGACTAGACAAGGTCCCTACATCAATGGACTAGACAAGGTCCCTACATCAATGGACTAGACGGGGTCCCTACATCAATGGACTAGACAAGGTCCCTACATCAATGGACTAGACCGGGTCCCTACATCAATGGACTAGACGGGGTCCCTACATCAATGGACTAGACGGAGTTCCTACATCAATGGACTAGACAAGGTCCCTACATCAATGGACTAGACAAGGTCCCTACATCAATGGACTAGACCGGGTCCCTACATCAATGGACTAGACGGGGTCCCTACATCAATGGACTAGACGGAGTTCCTACATCAATGGACTAGACGGAGTTCCTACATCAATGGACTAGACGGAGTTCCTACATCAATGGACTAGACCGGGTCCCTACATCAATGGACTAGACGGGGTCCCTATATCAATGGACTAGACGGAGTCCCTATATCAATGGACTAGACCGGGTCCCTACATCAATGGATGGACTAGACGGGATCCCTACATCAATGGACCAGACGGGGTCCCTACATCAATGGACTAGACGGGGTCCCTACATCAATGGACTAGACCGGGTCCCTACATCAATGGACTAGACAAGGTCCCTACATCAATGGACTAGACCGGGTCCCAACATCAATGGACTAGACAAGGTCCCTACATCAATGGACTAGACAAGGTCCCTACATCAATGGACTAGACAAGGTCCCTACATCAATGGACTAGACAAGGTCCCTACATCAATGGACTAGACAAGGTCCCTACATCAATGAATGGACTAGACGGGATCCCTACATCAATGGACTAGACAAGGTCCCTATATCAATGGACTAGACGGGATCCCTACATCAATGGACTAGACAAGGTCCCTACATCAATGGACTAGACGGGGTCCCTACATCAATGGACTAGACGGGATCCCTACATCAATGGACTAGACGGGGTCCCTACATCAATGAATGGACTAGACGGGATCCCTACATCAATGGACTAGACAAGGTCCCTACATCAATGGACTAGACAAGGTCCCTACATCAATGGACTAGACCGGGTCCCTACATCAATGGACTAGACGGGGTCCCTACATCAATGGACTAGACCGGGTCCCTACATCAATGGACAAGACGGGGTCCCTACATCAATGGACTAGACAAGGTCCCTACATCAATGGACTAGACAAGGTCCCTACATCAATGGACTAGACAAGGTCCCTACATCAATGGACTAGACAAGGTCCCTACATCAATGGACTAGACGGGGTCCCTACATCAATGGACAAGACGGGGTCCCTACATCAATGGACTAGACAAGGTCCCTACATCAATGGACTAGACAAGGTCCCTACATCAATGGACTAGACAAGGTCCCTACATCAATGGACTAGACAAGGTCCCTACATCAATGGACTAGACAAGGTCCCTACATCAATGGACTAGACAAGGTCCCCACATCAATGGACCAGACGGGGTCCCCACATCAATGGACTAGACGGGGTCCCTACATCAATGGACTAGACGGGGTCCCTACATCAATGGACAAGACGGGGTCCCTACATCAATGGACTAGACAAGGTCCCTACATCAATGGACTAGACAAGGTCCCTACATCAATGGACTAGACAAGGTCCCTACATCAATGGACTAGACAAGGTCCCTACATCAATGGACTAGACAAGGTCCCCACATCAATGGACCAGACGGGGTCCCCACATCAATGGACTAGACGGGGTCCCTACATCAATGGACTAGACGGGGTTCCTACATCAATGGACTAGACAAGGTCCCTACATCAATGGACTAGACAAGGTCCCTACATCAATGGACTAGACGGGGTCCCTACATCAATGGACTAGACAAGGTCCCTACATCAATGGACTAGACCGGGGTCCCTACATCAATGGACTAGACAAGGTCCCTAGATCAATGGACTAGACCGGGGTCCCTACATCAATGGACTAGACCGGGGTCCCTACATCAATGGACTAGACGGGGTCCCTACATCAATGGACTAGACAAGGTCCCTACATCAATGGACTAGACCGGGGTCCCTACATCAATGGACTAGACCGGGTCCCTACATCAATGGACTAGACGGGGTCCCCACATCAATGGACAAGACGGGGTCCCCACATCAATGGACAAGACGGGGTCCCTACATCAATGGACTAGACCGGGTCCCTACATCAATGGACTAGACGGGGTCCCCACATCAATGGACCAGACGGGGTCCCTACATCAATGGACTAGACAAGGTCCCTACATCAATGGACTAGACAAGGTCCCTACATCAATGGACTAGACAAGGTCCCTACATCAATGGACTAGACCGGGTCCCTACATCAATGGACTAGACGGGGTCCCTACATCAATGGACTAGACGGGGTCCCTACATCAATGGACTAGACAAGGTCCCTACATCAATGGACTAGACAAGGTCCCTACATCAATGGACTAGACGGGGTCCCTACATCAATGGACTAGACAAGGTCCCTACATCAATGGACTAGACCGGGTCCCTACATCAATGGACTAGACGGGGTCCCTACATCAATGGACTAGACCGGGTCCCTACATCAATGGACTAGACGGGGTCCCTACATCAATGGACTAGACGGGGTCCCTACATCAATGGACTAGACGGGGTCCCCACATCAATGGACCAGACGGGGTCCCCACATCAATGGACTAGACGGGGTCCCCACATCAATGGACCAGACGGGGTCCCTACATCAATGGACTAGACGGGGTCCCCACATCAATGGACCAGACGGGGTCCCCACATCAATGGACTAGACTGGGTCCCTACATCAATGGACTAGTAGTATCATGGCCTCTGCCCAGTATATGGGGTAGTATCATGCCCCCCCCCCATCACTATCTAGTCTACCCAGTCTATGGGGTAGTATCATGGCACCCACTGTCTAGTCTACCCTGTCATAATGACGCAGTGGCAGTCTGGTCTACCTGTACCATGTGTGTGTGTGTTGGGGGGGGGGGTAACTACCCTGGTCGCCGATCAAAGAGGAAATTAGTAGGCTGTGTTTAGACATAGTTATACTGATTAAATACCTTTTATTTTTTTCTGGTTGAGTAAAGGCAGATATATAGGCCAGTAGATGTAGGTAATGGATGTGGACAATTTGACAATAGCAGTGGGTAATGGATAATGGCTGTGGATATTAGAATAGCCGAATGACTGAGGACAACGGGACAGTCGCTAATGGGTTAAAACATTACAGATAAATAAATGTCAGAGTATTTCAGAAGAATGAATGTTTTAACTAATCATCTAAATCTGGTCTGGCACAACACGAAATGTGGCGGGAGCTTGCGGTAAAAAGCCTTAGACTATCCTTGCTGTTTGGGTGCTGGTAAGGTGGGGTTAGGCCGTCACTTTCACACACGACATTAAAAAGTTAATTTTAAACGCGATATAAATTACACAATTGAGACAGGAACTGAACTCAAGCTTGCTTTTCAAAAATATAGTCCAGTTAGGGCAAGGTCCAGTTGAAGTGAGACAAGGTCCAGTTGAAGTAAGACAAGGTCCACTTAGTGAGTCAAGGTCCAGTTGAAGTGAGACAAGGTCCAGTTGAAGTGAGACAAGGTCCACTTAGTGAGTCAAGGTCCAGTTGAAGTGAGACAAGGTCCAGTTGAAGTGAGACAAGGTCCACTTAGTGAGTCAAGGTCCAGTTGAAGTGAGACAAGGTCCAGTTGAAGTGAGGCAAGGTCCAGTTGAAGTGAGACACGGTCCAGTTGAAGTAAGACAAGGTCCACTTAGTGAGACAAGGTCCACTTAGTGAGTCAAGGTCCAGTTGAAGTGAGACAAGGTCCAGTTGAAGTGAGACAAGGTCCAGTTGAAGTGAGGCAAGGTCCAGTTGAAGTGAGACAAGGTCCAGTTGAAGTGAGACAAGGTCCAGTTGAAGTGAGACAAGGTCCAGTTGAAGTGAGGCAAGGTCCAGTTGAAGTGAGACAAGGTCCAGTTGAAGTGAGACTAGGTCCAGTTGAAGTAAGACAAGGTCCACTTAGTGAGTCAAGGTCCAGTTGAAGTGAGACAAGGTCCAATTGAAGTGAGACAAGGTCCAGTTTAAGTGAGACAAGGTCCATTTGAATTGAGACCAAGTCCAGTTAGTGAGACAAGGTCCAGTTGAAGTGAGAAAAGGTCCATTTGAAGTGAGGCAAGGTCCAGTTGAAGTGAGTCAAGGTCCAGTTGAAGTGAGACCAAGGTCCAGTTGAAGTGAGTCAAGGTCCAGTTGAAGTGAGACTAGGTCCAGTTAATGAGACAAGGTCGAGCTGGTATGTCCAACCTTCTCACTGAACTCGTTATAGCCCGCGTCTATATATAAACTTTAAGCCACTAGCGTTATCGATGGTTAATTAAATTAACAGACGCCTAAATTATAGGTCTATTTATAAACTACGGCGCGTGCTTAGTTAGATCGAAGAATATCACGTGACTTTGATTATCAATATTATAGAAGACATTAAGCTGTATGGAGTATTAATGGGCAGATAATAAGTAATGTTTCCCCATATATATATGAGAGAAATCTAACCCCATTTCCCATTAAAAAAACTATCCCATTGTTTCAGTGATCGGTAGCCTATAAAAAGGAAACAAACCATCTATAAAAACATTTATATTAGCGGGCTTAAACGCACTAAAAATATACTTAGTTGTAAGTCTACTCACTCAAACAAACAAATAGACAAACCGACATTGTAACCGAAACAAAAGTTTGTAAAAACCAACGGCCAATAAAGACCGCAGTGTTGGGTGAAAAGATCTGAAGTATGTGCAGAGTTTCTTTCATGCATCGCTTGGGGGAAGAAAGTACCGCAAACCCCCTAACGAAATGGAATTTATATAGAAAATATACACTTTTAACAGTGTCCACTCAACGGAAATTTTAGCCCCCCCCCCTACCAAAGTCTGGAAGATCCATTAAGTTATTTACAAACCTTTCCCTTTTAAATACACAGAGGGCTTAAGGATCAACCGCTAGAACTTGTAGTAGAAGGTCCAACCACAGTAGGATGTGTAGATAATCCAGAACTGTTGTGTAGATAATCTAGAACTGTTGTGTAGATAATCCAGATGGTTTGACCGAATGACAGACGTCGTCAGTCAATGTCACCAACAGTCTTCACGTGCATTATAAATGAAAAAAAATATCACATTTTTGGTAAACATGTTGGTCACTAAATAGAAATGAGCACAATGCTGAAATTATTCCATTGAAACGGTCCTGTCTGACCTACAATGAACCACGCATGTCTGACCTCGGGTCAACAAAGTGTTGGCCTGTTGTGTGTTATTGGTCAGTGTCCGTAATGTGGTCGAGTCAAAAAGTGTAACAAAAACCAGAAATGGATAGATAACTCCTAAACATTTTTGTCCATTAAAAATTTAAATTGTTACTGACACAAAACGTAACTTATTGAGGAAGTTTTCGAAGCAGTCTGACAACAATGGGTGTATTGTAATCAAACAATTGTAATTTATGCTAGATAACAGCTAGCTAGATCACATGCTAGCTAAAAAGAATTGATTTACTGATTAGCAATCAACTGCTCTCAACTCTAATCCTGTAATTGTGAATTGTTTTACTCTTTTATACTCCGGAACAATCTTGCGATTATTTTTTCCCCAAAAAAATGTTTTTGATCAGAAAACGTTAATGATCAAGTTTAAAGTTGTTTTTTTTTTTACCCAAAACACGTCCTAATGTTGATATACCTGCACTGCACCCTACCAAATGACCAAACAGGTAATTAACGCGAGACATTAATTATCAGCACGTCCTAATGTTGATAGCGACCTTGTGAACCACACAACTTCTACGTTTCAATTCTCAGAATTTGTTCCATTGATAAACATCGTGACAGGATGCGAATAATGGCCATATTTTTTTTAGATCTTCTGAACACTTATATTAATTACTTTGTTTATTACATGCATTTGGTTTAACGCATAGATCTAAGCACTAAAATGCTTATATTCTAATACAAAAACTGCCTTTAGGGGTCATCCATAAATGACGTCACGCTTTTTTTGACGATTTTTACCTCCCCCCCTCCCCTCCGTCACACGTCGTCACAAAAAGCCAGACCCCCCCCCCCTAAAATGACGTCACACCTCAACCTACAACCCCCCTCAAAATTGCAGTTGAATTTTTTAAAAACATCGATATTTTTCCAAAATCTTGTCTAAACTATTACAATTTATTAAAACAGTTATCTAAAACGCGAAATAACGTCTAAAATTCGTTTTGAAACATTGCTTTTTTATAATGCAAAAATGTGACGTCGCAACATCTGACCCCCCCCTCCCCCTCATCACACATCGTCACAAAATTACGGACCCCCCCTCCCCCCTACGAGTGTGACGTCATTTATGGATGACCCCTTAAACGAAAAGGCTGTATCAGTAAACAGTAGCATAATCTCAAGTTTGATTTGAATTTCAATAGAAATAGCATACAGACTGTGAGCTAAGTTCTTTACTTTAGCCTACTAGTTACATGACTCCATAAGTTTAAAGGAATAGTAATAAGTATATCTATAGTAGAGATAATAAGCTTTGTGGTTACTTAACATGCTGTATAATAACTAGACGCTATAATGAAAATGCTGTTCAAGAATGTTGACATTGACAGAAGAATTGACAGTACATATTGGTACATAATTTAATAATATGCTTCAAACGAAGTTTAAAAGAATGCAAGTAGTATAGTATAAACAAGTAAACAATAATGCCTAATGGTGTAGAGAAAATATGTTTAAAAAAATAAAAACGGACACAAGTGACCACTACTACTTACTACTTACCTTGGCTGACCACTCAAAAGTGCATGCTTTCTTTTATAGGCCAAGTCCTTGGTTGTTGTTTTTTCTTTATTAGGATATCAACTTAATTAATTAACATCCGTCGTGAAATGTCACTGCCTGTGTTTACTGCGGTATTTTACTTTTTTCTTCTCCAACAAACCCACTCCTTCCTTTAGTATCGTCTTATGTCTGCTCACTAACCCGATCAATGTTTTATACAAACCGCTGCGTGCTACGTCATTGTTACACTTCCTGACTGGGCCGCGGATTGAACGCTGAACGACTAGCGGGGGACATTGCCAGCCTTTTCCAGCTTTGAATCGTCACTGGGTTTCTTATCACTGGGGCGGTGCTGACCCGTGACTTAGTTTGTTACACTTTTTTTCCTTCACCCCCGACTTGACGGGTTCCTTAAAAACACGGATTCGATGCTCTTACTTTTGTAGACCTAACAATTAAACTGTGCTAGTAGGCTCATCAACACGAATGTAAGGCTCTTATTTTAAGATACTAGATCTAGATCTGCTACTAATTAATTACTCGCTAGTAGTGTCTGCTGATACATTTATTTTTACACGGTTAAACTCAGGTCACTGTGACGTCGGTCTGAGGGTGGGTGTACTTAAATTTTGACCTACTTCTATACAGAGTTTCTTCCAGACATCTCTTTGCCGCCCCCCCCCCCGAAAAAATCCCCCCCCCCCCCTACCCACCCGAACGAAATGGAATTTATATAGATAATATATATTTTACCAGCGTCTGCCAGCCCTCACCTCCCCGGAAATTTAGTCGTCGTCGTCCCCCGTCCCCCCCCCAAATATCAACCCCCCCCCCCCCCCCCCAGAGAAAAAGTATGGAAGAAACACTGCTTTTATCAAAGCGATTTCGTTAACATGTATATTCCTTTCCAATAACAACTCAATAATATCTTATTTTCAAAACAATTAAATATTTTATTAGTCATGAAAAACTAATTGACTAGAACAGTGGTTCCCAACCTTTTTCGAGTGGCGACCCCCTTTTATAAA
Source organism: Physella acuta (assembly GCF_028476545.2). Classification (NCBI taxonomy): domain Eukaryota; kingdom Metazoa; phylum Mollusca; class Gastropoda; family Physidae; genus Physella; species Physella acuta. The sequence goes on from NW_026731596.1 coordinate 397,962, forward strand.
AAGTAAGTGACCCGCGACCCCCATAGAATTAAAAATTAGTATAGAAATTAATAAGCAATAAAATAAGATTTTCTAGTAGACCTTCAATATGAACAACTCTTGATAACTATTTTAATAGCATGAGTAAAATTGCATACTATTCACTAAACCTTCGTGGTTAAGTTTTTAATTAAAAATTTTTTTTGTTAACGCCAACCTATGTCATTATAATTATTTTAATTTTGTTTTTAATCGAAGAATAGTGTTGAAAATATATTCTCAAAAAGTCAATCAATTTTACGTTTGGGTATGAATGGTGAATACTAAACCAAAATTGTGTCTGCAGTTTTTCATCTTACTCGGAATCATTCTGCAAATCAAAGAATTAATCTTGTAATTCATCGGGAATGCTGGCAACATCAAGGGAAGAAGAGAATGGGTAATGCGTAAATACATATTCTTCTTTTTTCAGCTCAGAGAAATAGCGATGCAGTTCGTTTTCAGAGATTCAAGATGCCCAGAAATCGCTTCTTTCAAAATTTTAATTATCTCACAATCAGATTCATCTACCACACCGCAGAGTTTCTCAAATTTACAATATTTCCAAGAATTATTTTCTTACCGATTTTGCAGCTTTGATAAAAATGCCCCGAGATTATCATGGAAAATTGTAATATTCGTTCATTTTCCCTGAAGCTTCAGTTTAAGCTTATCTTGATGTTCGAACACATCTGCTAGGTATGATACTCTCTCCAACCACTCTATGTCGTTTTAAGTATACCAAAAAGTCTTGTTTCCTTTGCACTTCCAAGAACAATTTGATTTCAGATTTCAATTAAAAAACACAATTTACAACATTTCGTTTGACAGCCAGCGTACTGTAGTGTAGAAGAGCAGAACCTCGTGATCTATATTAATGCTTTTGCTCAGTTTTTTGAAGGCTCCAGATTTTATATAATTTACGACTTATACTAGCAATGGACTCTTGATGTCGATTGGTTAGTGCAGTGGTTAGGGAGCTAAATCTTTTCTGTTTTCTGAAAGCCCGATTTTGAGCTAAACATAGATGGCGCACCATCCGTACAAACCCCCATAGCCGTTCTAACCCATTTTAATCATCCAATTTCAAAAAAGGTATTTATTTTCTCCATGCTATCTTCACAAAAGAGCAACTCTTCTTTGCTATAGCCCGCATGAATATAGACACAGACCAGCAACTGCGAACACGAACTCACGTCTGTTGATTTATCAACTTGAAAGGCAAACAATGTTTTATTTAACATTTACGTACATGCAGCGTTTGGTGAGATTTTCTCCTATTTTTTTTTTTTTTGCTTGGCATTGTCTATCGCGACTTCATTTGATGCTTGCACTAATGCTGGTGAAAACTTCCTGTTCGATCAAGTCTCTGGCGTTTGCAACTAGCTTCTTACCGACGAAAGAACTCCATATATTTTCTGGTGTGTTCCGAATGACTCGTCTCAAATGGCGTTTTAGTTTTGAAGATTTCATAGATTCGTTACTGAGAACAACTTTTTTACAGTGCGCTTTGTTTCTTCTCTATTACATTTCCAGTGATGCTAATGAAGCCGAATTTAAAAAATGCTTCTAAATATTTATGTTTTGTTTCAAATTTCTAAGGTTTAGTAAACCAGTTGGCGACCCCCCAGAAAGACCTTCGCGACCCCCAGGGGGGTCGCGACCCCCAGGTTGGGAACCCGTGGACTAGAATATGATTAAATTCAAAAGGGGAGATAAGATGAATAATTTACTAGAATTATTTCATCGAGCCAGATGATGGCGGTGGGCTGTTGTCCACGAATGTTTTTATTCATGGGAGGCCACCAGGCACGTTGATGAGGGACAGATACTTATCGTTTAGGGTTAATAAGGGACAGATACTTGTCGTTTAGAGCTAATAAGGGACAGATACTTGTCGTTTAGGGTTAATAAGGGGCAGATACTTGTCATTAGGGTTAATAAGGGACAGATACTTGTCATTAGGGTTAATAAGGGACAGATAGGTGTCGTTTAGGGTTAATAAGGGACAGATACTTGTCATTAGGGTTAATAAGGGACAGATACTTGTCGTTTAGGGTTAATAAGGGACAGATACTTGTCATTAGGGTTAATAAGGGACAGATACTTGTCGTTTAGAGCTAATAAGGGACAGATACTTGTCGTTTAGGGTTAATAAGGGGCAGATACTTGTCATTAGGGTTAATAAGGGACAGATACTTGTCATTAGGGTTAATAAGGGACAGATACTTGTCGTTTAGAGCTAATAAGGGACAGATACTTGTCGTTTAGGGTTAATAAGGGGCAGATACTTGTCATTAGGGTTAATAAGGGACAGATACTTGTCATTAGGGTTAATAAGGGACAGATACGTGTCGTTTAGGGTTAATAAGGGACAGATACTTGTCATTAGGGTTAATAAGGGACAGATACTTGTCGTTTAGGGTTAATAAGGGACAGATACTTGTCATTAGGGTTAATAAGGGACAGATACTTGTCGTTTAGAGCTAATAAGGGACAGATACTTGTCGTTTAGGGTTAATAAGGGGCAGATACTTGTCATTAGGGTTAATAAGGGACAGATACTTGTCATTAGGGTTAATAAGGGACAGATACTTGTCATTAGGGTTAATAAGGGACAGATACTTGTCGTTTAGGGTTAATAAGGGGCAGATACTTGTCATTAGGGTTAATAAGGGACAGATACTTGTCATTAGGGTTAATAAGGGACAGATACTTGTCGTTTAGAGCTAATAAGGGACAGATACGTGTCGTTTAGAGCTAATAAGGGACAGATACGTGTCGTTTAGAGTTAATAAGGGACAGATAGTTGTCATTAGGGTTAATAAGGGACAGATACTTGTCGTTTAGAGCTAATAAAGGACAGATACTTGTCATTTAGAGTTAATAAGGGGCAGATACTTGTCATTTAGAGTTAATAAGGGGCAGATACTTGTCATTTAGAGTTAATAAGGGGCAGATACTTGTCGTTTAGAGCTAATAAGGGGCAGATACTTGTCATTTAGAGTTAATAAGGGGCAGATACTTGTCATTTAGAGTTAATAAGGGGCAGATACTTGTCATTTAGAGTTAATAAGGGGCAGATATTTGTCGTTTAGAGCTAATAAGGGGCAGATACTTGTCATTTAGAGTTAATAAGGGGCAGATACTTGTCATTTAGAGTTAATAAGGGGCAGATACTTGTCGTTTAGAGTTAATAAGGGGCAGATACTTGTCATTTAGAGTTAATAAGGGGCAGATACTTGTCATTTAGAGTTAATAAGGGGCAGATACTTGTCATTTAGAGTTAATAAGGGGCAGATACTTGTCATTTAGAGTTAATAAGGGGCAGATACTTGTCGTTTAGAGTTAATAAGGGATAGATAATTGTCGTTTAGAGTTAATAAGGGATAGATACTTGTCGTTTAGAGTTAATAAGGGATAGATACTTGTCGTTTAGAGTTAATAAGGGATAGATACTTGTCGTTTAGAGTTAATACGGGATAGATACTTGTCGTTTAGAGTTAATAAGGGATAGATACTTGTCGTTTAGAGTTAATAAGGGATAGATACTTGTCGTTTAGAGTTAATTAGGGATAGATACTTGTCGTTTAGAGTTAATAAGGGATAGATACTTGTCGTTTAGAGTTAATAAGGGATAGATACTTGTCGTTTAGAGTTAATAAGGGATAGATACTTGTCGTTTAGAGTTAATAAGGGATAGATACTTGTCGTTTAGAGTTAATAAGGGATAGATACTTGTCGTTTAGAGTTAATAAGGGGCAGATACTTGCCATTTAGAGTTAATAAGGGATAGATACTTGTCGTTTAGAGTTAATAAGGGATAGATACTTGCCATTTAGAGTTAATAAGGGGCAGATATTTGCCATTTAGAGTTAATAAGGGATAGATACTTGCCGTTTAGAGTTAATAAGGGGCAGATACTTGCCATTTAGAAATTTTAAATTATATTAACAAGTTGCTGATCAGGTAAATAGTTTTTCTGTCCGAGGAGGTGTCAACATAATTATGAAAGAACGGAGTAGAAAGGTTATAGGCCTACCAATTGTTTTTAAATCTTGAACAATACAGACTCAGTTGTTGAAAATTTAAATTCCTTATTAATAAAAAAAAAAAAATAAACGTTTATTTAAAAAAAAAATTTTGTTCAATTTTCTTATTTTAATTATATTTACTTCACACAGCGAGTATAGTGAAGTGCGGACAGCAACCATATAACGATCTGGCCTTTTTAGTCTTATATATATATATATATATATATATATATATATATATATATATATATATATATATATATATATATATATATATATATATAAAAGAGGGAAAGAGAAAGGGGGAATAAGCCGCACTGTCGTCCGTGCACCCGAGGGGGGGGGGGGATGCCTCCAGGAAGAGTGTAATCCCCCATCATGTGTCCAGCGTTAAATAGGACAAAACACGATTCCCACAAAAAAAAATGTATCGTCATTTTATTTTCATTGTTGCAACAGCTGCTACATTATAAATGAATAAAGCGAGTTTTATGTTTGATTTAAGTGAGCTGAAACAAAACATATGCACCGTTTCCGTCCCTTGTATCGTGAGGTATCAAACCACGTGGTACACCAACGTTTTAGACAGGCTTTAGTCTGGTCTGGCACTGGTCAATACATGGCTCTAGGTGTAGTATTTTTTTTTCTTTTAACCTTAAAGGCTCTAGGTGTAGTATTTTTTTTTCTTTTAACCTTAAAGGCTCTAGGTGTAGTATTTTTTTTTCTTCTTTTAACCTAAAAAGGAAAAAAAAAAAAGAAGAAAAAAGGCTATAGGTGTAGTAACTCTCCTAAATGACCAGTGTTTCTTCCAGACTTTTTTCTCCGGGGGGGGGGAGGCAACTTGATATTTTCGGGGGGGGGGGGGCAGTCGACATTTGGGGGAGGGGGGAGGACACTAGTAAAAGTGTATGTTTATACATTCCATCTCGTTCGGGGGGGGGGGTGTAGACGTCTTTCGGGGGGGGGGGCGGAGCCTGGAAGAAACTCTGTAAATGACTGCTAAAATTTAAATTGCCAATTTAGCTGCCTTGTCTTCATAAATGCTACCTGCGTATACTTTTGTATGGCTTGTTATTGAAATTTGGAGACATCTGCATAGTCCAAGTTATCAGGCTGGGAGGCACAAGACTATACGACCGGTGGGACGAGGCCAAGATGGGGGGAGGGGACACAGGACTATCAGCCCCATGGGACTAGTTATACAACACCAATGACACGGTTCAAAAAGTGTAACAATAAATCTTTAAAAAAACAACCGTTTGTTACGGTTTAAATGAGCCGTTCCAGTGGTTGCCCCGGCAGATAGTGCTGCTGCGACCTCACGACATTTTTTGTGACTTTGTAAATCAATACGCACTTAAGCCGCCAGCCATGGCAGGGGTTCTAAAACGGTGAACGGAAAAAAGTCACAGGGAAAAAAAACACAGAAAAAAAGTCACAGTTTTTGCTAGGAAAAAAAGTCACAGAAATAAAGTCACAGAAAAAAGTCACAAAAATCTTTTTAGAAATATTTTTATTAATTTGATAAAAATTGTAAAATTTTGTATGTTTATTGTTGTGGGTTGTATTTTTTGATAGCATACATTATTTATAGACGTTAAAAGCATTATAATTTATAACAATTTTAAGTAAAAATACTCTAAGATAATTAACACATCAATCTCAACATTTGTTAATTATTTAGTTAAATACGCGGTAGAAAATTTAATTCTAAAAAAAAATTTAGGCACATTTTCCGTAGGCTATTCTCTGGTCGGCCTCTCCTCAGTAGGCATTGTCCGAACATATTTTGGGTTGTTGACGTTATGCGTCAAGCAGCGTCATCGACAGCCTTTGAACCTTGTCGGCTTTCTGTTTTGATCCAAAGTTTTGTTATGTAATGAGCGTGATAAATGTGGGCAGTAAAGGTGGTTGAACTAATCATAACTTTTGTTGCCATGAGTTGAGGGCAGCAAGTCAGATGAACTTACCATTTCACGGTAATTTAATATTGGAATTTAAAAAAAAACACGATGAAAAACGTAGACTCTATTAAATACTACTAATCTTAAGTTTAAAATAATTACAATCTACATATTTCATAATAAATATTTTTAGATGAATTATAAAAATCCCTATGCGTATACAGCCTAGACACATTACATCACATTTAATTAATCCTAAGTTAATTTGCACTCTCTAAATATTTAATACATAAAAGTATTAACAAATATCATGCAAATATATATTTGTGACTTTTTTCCTGTGACTTTTTTCCTGTGACTTTTTTTCCTGTGACTTTTTTTCTGTTTTTTTTTCCTGTGTTTTTTTTTCCTGTGACTTTTTTTCCTGTGTTTTTTTTTTTCCTGTGACTTTTTTTCTGTTTTTTTTTCCTGTGTTTTTTTTTCCTGTGACTTTTTTTCCTACAATCTTCTAAAACAATGTTGCTGCTCGACCCCGGACTCTACCAATAAGGGGGTGCTAGTGTTGGTAGCAGGTTAAAAATGGCTTTATAGAATTCGTCACGGTCAATTAGCAACATCAAGTTGTTTAATGCTAACAATTATATATATATATATATATATATATATATATATATATATATATATATATATATATATATATATATATATATATATATTAACCTTTCGTTTTTTGTTTCATTTTTATTTATTTTTGATGTTAGAAATCATATAACAACCTTGTTCGCGAACGCATGCTAGTGAGACTATGATTATAAATACCACCCTCCCTTACCTTAAGCTATTTCATCTTATTCAAATAACATTGAGCCATACCAAAACATTGTGAGAAACACACAAGGCTAGATCTATAACTAGTTCTAGAAAGAAAAACAACACGGAAGTCCTGCACCAATCAAATATTAGCTTGGGGAGGGGGAGGGGGTGGTGTGTATCCCAAAGGCCTACGTGAATGTATTTACATGCCTTGTTTCAGTCCGGGATTTGTTTAGCGAGCGCCGACGTTTTAATTTTTATTTCACTTCGTAAATTGTTAAATCTGTTTCACCTGCTCGTCAGTGACAGAGTCAATAATGGCGGTGACCTAATTCAGCAGACGAACACAAATTACGATGCAGTAGCCTGGGCTGTCGTCAGACTTTAAACACAATGCCGGGGGGGGGGGGGGGGTTATTGTCAGATTTAATTGTGTGAAACGAATGGGGTGGGGAAAGGGAGATATTGATACAATTTCTGACCCAGCCCTGAATTCCAGAGTCTGATACAGAAATTCACCCGCGTCACGGCTGGCTGACTTTACACAAGCGCCACTGGTCTATTCCAGTCGAGTGTGACCTCTTGCTTGTGGCTTTTCAAGTTGGAACTAACCTCGCCCTTTAAATTTTGGTTAAAAAACTAAAAGCTTATCTCTGTTTCATGTAAACATACAGTGTGTACACGACATAATGGCTGTGTAGTGGTCCTTCAGTGGACATGTAAACAGTGCACACGACATAATGGCTGTGTGGTCCTTCAGGACATCTATAAATCACATCTCCCATTTAAGTGGGGGGGGGGGGTCTCCGTCCCCCCCCCACCTCCGAGTAAACCCCCCCCCCCCCCCGAACGAAATGGAATTTATATAGAAAATATATACTTCTAACAGTGTTCGACCCCGGAAATTATAGTCCGCCCCCACCCCCGAAAATGTTTCTAGTGCCCCACGGAGAAAAAAGTCTGGAAGAAACACTGAAGGGGGGGGGGGGGGAGGAAAGGTCCATGAAATGGACTTAGCATTCTTTAATATAATGTATAATAAGAATGACAACCTGACAATAATTAGAGGTGGGGGGGGGGGGCGACCATGAAGCGTCATTTAGGAGTCTTTTTATTATATAAGACGACGTGCGGCGGTAGCGTGTGGAGGTTAAAATCGTAACAAAGTGGCGTTTTTTATGAGAGACGTTTGGTGATTTTATCGTCTGGTCATTAGTCTGACGTCAGAGTGGATCGTCTAAATCATGAGGTGTGGACAGTTTAACATCATGATTTGACCGTCTAACGTCATGAGTTGACCGTCTAACGTCACGAGTTGACCGTCTAGCGTCATGAGTTGACCGTCTTGCGTCATGAGTTGACCGTCTTGCGTCATGAGTTATAACTCTCAGACTCTGATACTCATTAATAGCGATCAATTTACTAAAAAATTGGCCGTTTTAAATCATGAGTTAATCGTCTAAAAGACACGACATGTGCCGGTGCATCAGTGAGCAGAGGCGTAGCGAGGGCGGGGCGGGGGATGCGGACCGCACCGGGTGACAACATTTAGGGGGGGGGGGGGGGGTGACACCATGGCAAATAAATTGTAAAATATACAGAAGAAAAATGCTTTTTTGCCAGTTCCATAAATGATTTATAAAAGTTAAATAGTCTTTTAAGTACAAATCCACAATTATTACAAGAGGGTGGGGGCGACACCATGACGTTAACGTACTAACTATACAGAAAACAGTGCTAAATCCAACTATATTATTAACAGTCTATAGATAAATATCGTTACCATTAAAAGACACACACAGAGTTACACAGACATAGACACAGACACACACATATATATATACATATATACATATATATATATATATATATATATATATATATATATATATATATATATATATATATATATATATATATATATATATATATATATATATTTTATATATATATATATATATATATATATATATTTATATATATATATATATATATATATATATATATATATATATATATATATATATATATATATATATGTATATTGGGGATGGGGGGTGACACTACGAAGTGCCGCAATCGAATGACGCCACTGTCAGTGAGTAAAGACAACCCTTGTATATCCGCCCTGGCATTACCCCATCTCCACCTTAATATCTGCCTAGGTCTAAACATGCCAAGGTTGCTGTCAATATCTCGCCGTGTACCTCAGCATTTGGCCACATTCTTTCTGTGTTTTATAGCCTGGCATTCTCTCCTCTATTGTCGCTGTGTCAGCTGTTATTTAATCAGGCGACCGTCTTAATGGAAGTAATGATTTATGGTTTAATTACTTCTAATTGCACATGTCTAGTAAAAGACATTCCAAGCTGGGCAGATTTAAAATGCATTGTTAGAACAATGGATTATGGTGAAGTGGGTTCTGGCTATGTGTATGGCGATATGTTGCCTAGGTGTAAGGCGATATGTTGCCTAGGTGAATGGTGATTTATTGTCTATAAACGGCTACTTGGCTTTACCAACTTATTTGACTGTCTACCGCTTTAATTGTGTGACACCAAAATAAAAACTATAAAGGGATTTGACTGGTTATAAGCGCTCCCGACATTTCCAAATCGGGAGGAGGGGGGGGGGAGCTTTTCCGCTAATGTGGATAGCTATATACATAGAGGGGGGGGGGTAGTTCGCCTCTTGTGTCAGAATGGGTAGTAGTGTTTCTATCAAACTTTTTTCTCGGGGGGGGGGGGGGGGCGGATGGGTAGCCACGCCTCCGTGGGAATAAGGAGCAGGCTTGATCGTCAAAGTTTTAAGAATCAGCTCACTGTGGCTACTTACAAATACAATACAGATGTCAATTATGTTACGTCAGTAAACCTGTTTTACACCCTGACCACCACCAAGCTACAACCTGCCAACCACCACACTACAACCTGCCCACCACCACGCTACAACCTGCCCACCACCACACTACAACCTGCCCACCACCACACTACAACCTACCCACCACCACACTACAACCTGCCCACCACCACGCTACAACCTGCCCACCACCACACTACAACCTACCCACCACCACACTACAACCTGCCCACCACCACGCTACAACCTGCCCACCACCACAACCTGCCCACCACACAACCTGCCCACCACCACACTACAACCTGCCCACCACCACACTACAACCTACCCACCACCACACTACAACCTACCCACCACCACACAACAACCTGCCCACCACCACAACCTGCCCACCACACAACCTGCCCACCACCACACTACAACCTACCCACCACCACACTACAACCTACCCACCACCACACTACAACCTACCCACCACCACACAACAACCTGCCCACCACCACAACCTGCCCACCACACAACCTGCCCACCACCACGCTACAACCTGCCCACCACCACGCTACAACCTGCCCACCACACAACCTGCCCACCACCACACTACAACCTACCCACCACCACACAACAACCTGCCCACCACCACACTACAACCTACCCACCACCACACAACAACCTGCCCACCACCACTCTACAACCTGCCCACCACGCTACAACCTGCCCACCACCAATCAACAACCTGCCCACCACCACAACCTGCTCACCACCACAATACAACCTACCCACCACCACGCTACAACCTGCCCACCACCACAACCTGCCCACCACCACGCTACAACCTGCCCACCACCACAACCTGCTCACCACCACACTACAACCTACCCACCACCACGCTACAACCTGCCCACCACCACGCTACAACCTGCCCACCACACAACCTGCCCACCACCACTCTACAACCTGCCCACCACACAACCTGCCCACCACCATACTACAACCTACCCACCACCACACAACAACCTGCCCACCACCACAACCTGCCCACCACACAACCTGCCCACCACCACACTACAACCTGCCCACCACCACGCTACAACCTGCCCACCACCACACAACAACCTGCCCACCACACAACCTGCCCACCACCATACTACAACCTACCCACCACCACGCTACAACCTGCCCACCACCACAACCTGCCCACCACCACGCTACAACCTGCCCACCACCACACAACAACCTGCCCACCACCACACAACAACCTGCCCACCACCACACAACAACCTGCCCACCACCACACTACAACCTGCCCACCACCACGCTACAACCTGCCCACCACCACACTACAACCTGCCCACCACCAAACAACAACCTGCCCACCACACAACCTGCCCACCACCACAACCTGCCCACCACCACGCTACAACCTGCCCACCACCACACAACAACCTGCCCACCACCACGCTACAACCTGCCCACCACCACGCTACAACCTGCCCACCACACAACCTGCCCACCACCACACTACAACCTACCCACCACCACACAACAACCTGCCCACCACCACACAACAACCTGCCCACCACCACACAACAACCTGCCCACCACCACACTACAACCTGCCCACCACCACAATACAACCTGCCCACCACCACACAACAACCTGCCCACCACCACGCTACAACCTGCCCACCACCACAACCTGCTCACCACCACACTACAACCTACCCACCACCACGCTACAACCTGCCCACCACCACGCTACAACCTGCCCACCACCACGCTACAACCTGCCCACCACCACACTACAACCTACCCACCACCACAACCTGCTCACCACCACACAACCTGCCCACCACCACAACCTGCCCACCACCACACAACAACCTGCCCACCACCACGCTACAACCTGCCCACCACCACACTACAACCTACCCACCACCACACTACAACCTACCCACCACCACGCTACAACCTGCCCACCACCACGCTACAACCTGCCCACCACACAACCTGCCCACCACACAACAACCTGCCCACCACAACACTACAAACTACCCACCACCACACAACAACCTGCCCACCACCACACTACAACCTACCCACCACCACAACCTGCTCACCACCACACTACAACCTACCCACCACCACGCTACAACCTGCCCACCACCACGCTACAACCTGCCCACCACCACGCTACAACCTGCCCACCACCACACAACCTGCCCACCACCACACTACAACCTACCCACCACCACGCTACAACCTGCCCACCACCACGCTACAACCTGCCCACCACCACACAACCTGCCCACCACCACACAACAACCTGCCCACCACAACACTACAAACTACCCACCACCACACAACAACCTGCCCACCACACAACCTGCCCACCAACCACAATACAACCTACCCACCACCACACCACCACAACCTGCCCACCACACAACCTGCCCTCCACCACACTACAACCTGCCCACAACTTACGGAGTGTTATTAACCTACACTCAAGGTTTCACACAGCACGCCCTGACAGTAGTGTGGACAAATCCACGCCCCAACAAAAATGATCAAAATAAACCGGGAGTGATCTCACCTAAACTTTCTCGAATATTCTTATATAAAATAACAGTTGGGAACTCGGGCTATAGTCATGATTTTTAATCCATTTTAAATACTTAAAGTTTTAAAAATAGAATAAAATCTCGTAGACAAATTAATTGCACACCAAGTGAACGCCAAATAAAAAAGCGCATAATAGTGCGCAATATTATTTGTACTTTTAAAATTTACATTAGTTTTTTGAAAAATCGGAAGTAGCGTAAAGTACTACTTCCAGTCAACGGAAATTACTCAAAATTTAACAGAAGGTAGAGAATTAGATCTTTTACTTACATTTGAAATTTCATTTATCTATCTGAAATAGTACTCAAGTTATAGGCTTTTGAAAAATTCAAAGTAGGAAAAGTACCACTTCCGGTTATCGGAAATCGCTCAAAAGTTGATACGGATCTACGATTTTGATAAAATACTTATATATGAAATTTCATCAACCTAGCTGTAACGGTACTCAAGTTATCGTGTTTACACACTGACAGACAGACAGACAGACACACAGACAGACACACGGACAAGATTGCAAAATTATGTTTTTCCGTATCAATGAGGTGTAAAACGTCGAGATTTGTAAAAATCTCGATTTTTTTTTTTGCACGATTACAAGACTTTCTCTATACTTCGTATATACGAGAAAGTAAAAAGTAAAGTTTACTATTGGAGAAAATTTGGGGGCCCTCCCAGCCTCTCCTTAATCCGCCACTGCACACAAAGCATTCTATTTTTATCAACTTTTGTAAAGACTAAACTATAACAGGATAACATTTAAATCGAGTACCTAATTAAACAGGTATAGAAAACAAACTACACACTGATGGAGTCTGTACATGATGGAGATCTTGTCATGAGGTGCTGTATTACAAGCAAACATTCGTACACTCATGTGTTGTTTGATATAATGAGCACATTGTTTAATCAACGCGTTGACCAGTTTCGGCTACATTAATTACGCATGAAGGTGGAGTAGAGTGAACATAAAAATAAACATAAATTAAAAAAAAATATTCACATACATTTAGATCGTGCGTTTAAAATCGTTAAAACAGCCTTTGAGCAAACCTTATTTGGGCCAACGTTTGGTTCCTGTCCTCGCTATGTAAAGGCGAAATGTGTGCTAAAATTCTTGTGCATCCTCTTATATGTGCTCAACCTCTCTTAATGGCGATGCCACCAACTTATTAATTGTCCCATTAATGCTCGAGCTACCTAAAATCCTGGGTACAAAATCTCCATATCCAATTGTAACAGTTGAGCTGATCTTTTAATCAGCTGGAAACAAAACCCATATTTTTATTACTTTATCATATACCACGGTATGTTACCATAGTTACAGATTGTATTGTGAGATGCAATACCCCAGATGTAGTAATCCCAGTGGCGTAGCGAGGTCGGGTGTCACCCGGTGCGGCACTTAATGGTGTCACCCCCCAGAGGCGCAACGACCCTTCCCTTCAATTTTCGATTTACACCCCCCTCAAACTTTCGATTTGCACCCCCCTCAAACCTTCGATTTGCACCCCCCCCTCAAACTTTCGATTTGCACCACTACCTCTTAAAAGGCTATTTAACACTCTAATTAATCACTCTATTAATTGGAATTATCATTTTTCTCTATATATTTTGCTATTTTTTGCCTTGGTGTCACCCCCCCCCCCCAAATGGTGTCACCCGGTGCGGTCCGCACCCCCCTCGCTACGCCCCTGAGTAATCCTATTATATATCTCCATTTTAGATTGAAGCTTAGCATAATATGTCATAGTCGGATATCTTTTTCCAAGCGTCTGTGGTTGGTAGACCAGCGAAGGGGAATAACCCTATAATTAGTAAGATGGATGTGTGCAGCTGCTTCCCTTTGCTCCATTGGTAGTACTCAAGGTGAAAAAACCAATAGATAGACTATTCCATACCTACAGAGCCAAAAGAATCTATAATTTTTTTAAATATATTTTTCTTTGCATCGATAATTCACACATCCTAAATGATTTATTACATCACTTTGACATAATTCTCAAAGCAACACACTATATGAACTTTAGAACAGTCTACTACCACTACTGTTAACCATATAACTCGCATTTAGGACAAGACATATAAGACCAAAGAAAAGTCAATAAGTCACAAATAATTGCATTATATTTTATACATTGTAGAAAACTAAAATTATAAAATTACATCAAATTAAAAATATTTACACGATGATGAGAACTTGCTGGCAGCATTAAACTAATATGTGTTTGATTTTTTTATGCTCATTAGCTTGTTACAAAATAGGCTTAAATTTGATGGGCTTGGTTCATTTAGTTGTAACATTTTGGTTTTTATATCAGTTGTCTTAGTTGACAAATTTTTATTTTTATCTGGCCAGTTTTTCCAAGCTTTATTTTTCTTTATTTTTTTTTCTCTTTAATTTTTTTTTTATTTAATGTAAATCTGATAAAATATGTATAACTTGGTCGATCAATATATTAATGGGGATAACCATTAACATGTCATGTTAAGATATTACCATCTTACTTTAGTTATACCGAGCTGATATACAAATAATTGGTTCTGGAAATGTAAATAGAAAATCAGGACTTTCTGTAAACATGTCAGGTTGTTGAAATTCTTAAAGATGTTTTGTGTGGCCTATTTTGGGCCATTACCAATCTGTAGTAAGCTCCCTTGGCATCAAACAACTGCTGATGGTTGCCAATTTCAATTACTTTTCCTTTGCCGAAGACAGCAATTTTATTGGCATTTTGAATTGTGGACAAACGGTGAGTGATTGTTACACATGTTCTATCACGGCTGGCAATGTCTAAAGCCTCTTGAACTACCTGTTTAATATGAAAACATTTTTTTTTAATGAACTCCATTTGATAGTGTAATAAAAAATCATTTTTAATTTTCAAAAATGATTTTTTTAAAAATAACACAATGTAGTTAGGCCTAAGTGTATCAAGGTACGTTTGTTTTACATACCTTTTCACTCTCTGAATCTAAAGCTGATGTGGCCTCATCAAGTAAAAGTATTTTTGGGTTTCTAACAAGGGCTCTAGCAATGGCAATTCTCTGTTTTTGTCCACCACTGAGTTGTGCCCCTTTCTCCCCTACATTTGTGTCATAACCCTGAATTTGAAAAAAATGTAGGTTGGTTAATGAAGATCGACAGTTTACAAAAAAAAATATGGGCTTAGTACATTAATGACACTATACTATATTATGATAGGTGTATAAATTTAAACATTACACCATGAAAAACTCACCTGGGGCAGGTTGGATATAAAAGTGTGAATGTTTGCTTTCTTTGCTGCCTCTATGATCTCTGCCATGGGAACAACCCTGGAGTTGTCCCCATAAGCAATATTCTCTGCGATACTGCAGTCAAACAGTGTGGGCTCCTGGGATACAATACCAAGTTGCTGTCTGTACCAGGCCAAGTTCAGATTTTTTACATCATGCCCATCCACCAGCTAGAGAAGAAGGATAAAAACTGCTAAATTGGCATTTATTGACTATAGCTTGAAAACAAATTCAAATTCAAATTTATTCAAATTTATTCAAATTCAAATTTATTCAAACAACGGTTACAATTGTAGGCACAAAGGCCTTTTTTCACATTGGCCGTTTAAACAAATAAAGCAATTCAATAACACATAGCAGTAACACATAGCACTGAAAATGTGGAATAAAGAAACAATGGTACATAGCTATCATACATAATGAGATAAAAAAGAGAATATAATAGATGAATGAGAAATGTTACAATGAGTCAGTTAGGTCATTAAATAATTTTAGTTTTAATTTAGATTTGAATATATTTTCAGATCTAGATAGCTTTATTTTATTAGGAAGATTGTTCCACAAATTAGAACCAGAGTAGGCGAAGCTATGTTTTTGGAAAAAGGTTGAATAAGGGAATGGTAAATTGAGACGACGATTTAATTTTATGTTAAAAGAAACAACACACACTAAATATGGTATTCTTTAAATAAAAGTCCAAAGATTATCATAAAATAAATTTTTATCTCTGAAATCTTACCAGAGCCCCTTGGACAACATCATAGAATCTTTCAATCAGTTGGGCGGTGGTACTTTTCCCACAGCCACTAGCACCAACTAGAGCAACTGTCTCTCCATAATTAATGGTCAGGTTCAGACCATTTAGAACTGTAGCGTTGGGCCGACTTGGGTAAAAGTAGTTGACATTCTCTAGCTGCAGACACCCAATGAAATTGGCCTGGAAATAAAACATTTTTTAAAGTTTCACATTGTTTCAACTGTCAAAAACGGTAATTAAGAATAGATATACAGAAAAGGTATTTGAATTATAGATTGTCTATTTACTAGTATTTAGTGTAATTTGATACATTTTTTGTTAATATTTTTTTTCGTTGTGAAATCCAATTTTAAGTTAATTTTTAGAAATACCTTTTATACAAATTTGATAATTTAGCAAACAAAAATGATGAAACTTATTTTTGTCAGCATTATGTGTATATTGTATGAAAAGAATTGTTATAAAGCTGTATAACTGGTAAAATTGATCTTTCAAGAACTCACAATTTTCTGTCCACTTGTCTCCCTGACATCAATCTTTGGCTTTCTGTTGATGATACTAATGATGCGAGCACCTGCTATTTTAGCTCTGGTGTAGTCCACACTACTAGAAAACTGTTTTTCAACCAACGTCGTTACTCCAAAAATAATGGCAGCTAATACCCTGTAAAATAAATAAATATATTCAGGTTTTTAAAGACAAAATTATATTACTTCATTAAGAACATTTAAAATAAAAATTATTGCTTAAGGCCATCAAATAGAGAATAGTTTTAGTAATTACAATTGTGAAGCTGCTACCTCAATACTTCATGGAACTCCATTTCTCCATTATTTACGAGATGCGAACTATAATAAAAGGCCAGTGCAATAGCCAAGTACACTAAACAGTTCTTAACTCCACTGGTGAAGCCACAGACAACACATATTTTTCTGCGAGATCTGCAATAGACAAAAATTAAATGACAGAGATATTCCAACCTGATATGCACATTTTAATGAACACATGAATATAATGTTATCCTAACAATCAATACACATTTTAATGAACACATGAATATAATGTTATTCTAAGAATGAATACACATTTTAATGAACACATGAATATAATGTTATCCTAACAATGAATACACATTTTAATGAACACATGAATATAATGTTATCCTAACCATGAATGCACATTTTAAACAAGGAACAGCTACTCACTTTGTAGTTACATCTATCTGTTTTCTAATGATGCTTTCAAAGTGATCTTCTCTTCCCAAAGACACAACAGTTGCGATATTGTCCACCACTTCTGAGAAGGTCTGGCAACATTCAGCAATTGTACACAACATTAGGTGACTGTGTATCTTTAAACACTTGTTGCTTTGCTTCTCTACTGGGGGTGGGGGGGGGGGAGGTACTACAAAAAATTTACTTTACAGTCTTGAGGTCACTTCAAACTGTGACCGCAAGGTATGTTTAGTTCACTAGTAATCTTCTCTGACCTTGTTTTGCCCACATGTTTTGGTTGGAGGGGGGGGGGGGGAGTTAGACTCATCTTCAGGCCAGTCTGCACTGTCTGCTTTAGTTGATTTTAAATACATAGTTCGCTTAGCCATAACCTCTTTGCACCAGTTAAAATTATTTATTTTTACAATGAGGTTAATTGAAAATAAAAGTTACAATCTGGTAATATGATGAATGATTGATAATATCAGCCAATGAAATGTCTTCTCTCACCTGTGCAGCACCTTGCAGCTGATCATTGTCCTTAGAACTCACTTTGCCTTGAATGAACATTCCAATAATTATCAGAGGCGTGAACGACAAAACTACAAAGGCCAATTTCCAGCCAAAGATAAAAGCAATGCAAATAGCACAGACAATGGTCGAAGATGCCTCAAGCACCAGGCCTATTCTTGAACCTGTTGCCTAAAATATGTCAGCACCTCCATTAATCCATGAGTTTTTTGTCACTTAAAATTGTTAGATGAGTTTAAACTAACAAACTTTTGTTACAATCATCATTTAATAGACACCCCAATCAGCATGTTGTAAGCCTACATTATTTAAATCAGACTCCACCAGTTAAGATGGTAGGTCCCGGGTAAAAAGTATAATTACAGAAAAAACTTTGTTTTCTACAGCTTTCTTAAGATCCATCAGCATATGTGTTTCTTGGTAACTATGACAACAGGGGCTATCTAAAACATTAAACTATTCCTAGGATTTCCATCAAGTATTGTAATACAAAATAGGCCTACAATTTGTACATTCTAATTTTTAGTCTGGTGAAAACACTAAATTTAAGACCTGACCTTCATCAGGACCAAAATTGAAAATTCATAATAAAATAGTTTGAAGATTTGCACTTAGAATGTACAGCGAGTTCTTAAAACTATATTAAATTATTATGAATCAATACTTTATTGGGCTTAAAATATATTAATAATATATTAATAATATTTAATTTACTTATAAGTTATATATGTTTCAGATATATTAATTGTGCTGGATAGAAAATAGGTGAGCACTTTGCCACGATGTAGGCCTATATATTGATATATGTATTTTAAAACAGGCAGTTGGGTATAGAGCTGTCTACACAATGTGTTCATTTGAAAGTGTAAGACTGTCATGTCTCAATGATTACCTAGTTTGACTCACTGATGGTGTCCCTCAGGTTTTGCAAAGATCACTTCCTTTGAGAACTAGAGTAACTACTTACTAACTTTGATTTGTTAATCCTTCTCCTAGAGTAACTACTTACTAACTTTGATTTGTTAATCCTTCTCCTAGAGTAACTACTTACTAACTTTAATTTGTTAATCCTTCTCCTAGAGTAACTACTTACTAACTTTGATTTGTTAATCCTTCTCAACAGAATGTCCTTACCCCCTGTAACATAGAAGCATCTCCAGAAAGTTTGGTAGTAAGAGCTCCAACCTGGTTGTTTGGTAAGTCAAAGTAGTCCATGTCCTGAACACAAAAAGTAAATAGAGTAGTCACTAACATAACAATACTAACATAACATTTTTATTTACAAGTTAAAAATCCTACTTCATGTGATGGGATAATCACCATTTCTGAGATTAAGTAAACAAATAAATGTAAGCTTCCCTTCCAGACCCCTAATTTTGTGTGGTAGAGTTCACTTGTTTTTATGATGTTTGTATTGTATGTTAAGAGACAGCACTATGCCCTGCTATCATTACATACCCATCCTTGACATCCCCCCCCTCCATGACCAAAACAACCCCTAGCCTGGCAATTTATATAAGGAAAACCTGACAAAAACAAGTTTTGTCAACAAACAAATTCAGTGTTTTAATTTAAATCTAATTTACAGTTTAGGTAAATTAAAAGATGCACTTAAATATTATACATTTTTGTGCTTTGGTAAACTGTGTGCTAAATTTATTTGTGTAAAGTAAACATCTTGGAGCAATTGTTTCTTCTTTATGAAGTCAATAAATGTCCAGGTGGCAACATGCCATATTGGATTTAAATTGTGTGCCAGCCTTTGACAAAAAAACATGTATCCAGCATTTCACTTTCTGTGCCCATGTATATACTCCACATATTAAATGAAAAAATTAGCTGTCTCCATCCCCCATGCTGTGGTCTGAGTCTAAAAAAAATCCTAGTACTAGTAGTAATCTGCAATCAAAGTTGATTCTTGTTGTAGTTTCATCAAATATGTCCACATTTTTTGCATTGTTATAAAATGTGTGTCTTTGATCTAACCATTGACCCTCACAGATCCAAATTTAGGATGTCATTAATGTGTCTCTTGTTCTTTTATCAGGTTATGGTTGGGCTTGAAACACACACTTGCATTTTTTAAGGAGAAATTGTTAGATATTTTGTAGGGGGGGAAGGAGAAGGTTGGATTTTTTTTTTATTGGACACCCCAGACCAGGAACCAAACTTCTGGATGTGCTCTAATACTCCACCACCTCATCCAGTAAGTAAATGTAGATAAAAATTATTATAATTTTCTCTACAAAATATTTGAATAAAGAAGGTGGAAAAAATTGTATTAAGTATTCAAATTAACAAATTTACTCGAGAAACTTACTTGGTTGAGAAGAGATTCAAAAGTTTTTTCACGAAGACGAGCTATTAGCAAAGCACTTGATCTAATAAAGCAATAGCGCTTTCAAATTTAACAAACAAAATAATTACTTCAAATGGAAATTAAAATTAGCAGCAGCATTATCATCATTACATTAACATAGGACCTTTCATGTTGCTAATTCTTCCACATAATACGTATGAATTGGTAGCTTAACTATAAGCAAATCAAAGTAATTGTCAAACTTTATTTTTAATTCTTGAAAAGTAACTCTGTAAATGTGCATATCTTAAAATTTAATTGGTTATCTCTCTTTTCTTACTTAAACATGAAGAGGGATACAGCAACTTTGGCAAGAGTGAAAGAATGAAATAAAAAGGTTAATCTAAAATGTGTATCAAACAGCTTAACAGTAAATATAAAATCTTACCTGCAACATTTTAACAATAACAGAAATTACAGCCATGGCAATAACAATACTTGCGAGTACATGGGTTTGATTCCACTGTTCTGTATTATCTCTCACACTCAAAACCTTGAAAATATTTCATTAGTTTCTGATTTTATAAAGCACTTAAATATTTAGTTCTTTAACTAAACTGCGTATTATTTTTTTAGCAACAATATCTAACATTCAAGTTAGGCTACCTTGATAAATTCACTAAAAGGAAATGAAAAGGCTGGATGAATGACTCCAAATAAAACAGATCCAATACACCCTAGCACAATCAGCTGCCACTCTGGTGCATTGAATTTCATAACCTTTAAAAAGCTTGGGCTTTCCTCCTTATCCATAACTGAAGTCTGAAATTTAAAAGTTTGACAACAATTTTAAACTTAATGTTCATTCCAATACACAGCATTAATTTACAGCACAGGAATTTAGTAATACTTCATTGTTCCCTTTCTTGGATTTCTTCTTAGATTTTCTGATGCTTTTTCTGGCAACTAGATAAACCTCTTTTTCAATGACTCTGTCTTGTTTGTTTATTTTTTTCTTGAATGATGATCTCAGAAGCTCTTCTTCACTAAACTCACCATCACCATCTTCTTCCTCAACAATCTCTATATCAGAAACATCTAGATCTAGAAAAAAAAATTATTCTAAGTAGTATTAACAGCATTGCTAAATAATTAAATGCTTAACATTTCAGTAAATAGGTTATACTTTAAAAAATGTTTTATTTAAACATAATGATAAATTATGTTACGAGTGTAGATATTAAAGTAATTATCAAAGTGAATAATTAAAAAAATAAAATGAAATTCCTTTTAAATACAGAAAAACCTAATCCCCCATTAGAACTAGGTGACTAAACCCCCAACAGACAATAGACCAGTGCTTCTTCCAGACTTTTTTCTCCGGGGGGGGGGGGGGGTGCACTTGAAATTTTGGGGGGGGGGGGGGGGGACAACAACAATTTCTATATAAATTCCAACTATCTTCAGGAGGGGGGGGGGGTGCCCCCAGAAGAGATGCCTAGAAGAAACTCTACAATAGACTCATTGCCTGGTTAATCAGAAGCTATTAATTGTTTTTCTTTAGAATATTAAATTTTGTGTTCACATATCCAGTTTTCACACACAAATAAACTGTTTTAAAAAGATTAAGTATTGTCCACAGTTAAAAAAGATCCTGTAAACTTAAAAATACACATATTGCCAGGATATATCTTTTATATTTTTATAAATTCCTATATAGGATATTATCATTATGAGGTGGTATTTGGATTTAATATTCAAAGGAATTTGCTGCTTTGTGCTTATTTATGTGTTACAATCTTCTTTTTATTGGAAATTTAAAAAAACAAATTAGTTTTAAAAAAAACCAACTAATGGTTGCTTTATAACTTAATTATTGTTTAATTTCAGTGTTAGTTGGAAAAGTAACAAAAAATTCATTATTAGCCATCAAAGTCTGAGTAATCTTTAATTAACAGTTTTTAAAAAATCATACATACCTTTATCTGACTGTTTGGCTGTTTTATTCTAAAATGAAAAGAAACATCATTTTTTTCTAAGGGGTCATCCATAAATGCCGCTTTTTTTGACAATTTTTACCCCCCCCCCCCCCCCCCCCCCCCCCACTCCCCTCCATCACACGACACAAAAAGTCAGACCCCCTCCCTAAAATGATGTCACACCTCAGCCTACAATCCCCCTAAAATTGCAGTTGAATTTTTCTTAAAATACGATATTTTTCCAAAATCTTGTCTGAACTCTGTCAACATAGTATTTAATCTATTCCTATTATAATTTATTAAAACAGTTTTCTAAAACACGAAATAACGGCTAAAATTAGTTTTCTAACATTGCCTTTTTTAATGCAAAAGTGTGACGTCCCACCATCTGAACCCCCTCCCACTATGTGACATCATTTATGGACAACCCCTAACTGCAAAGCAATGTGACTTTTTTTACGAATAGGCCACATTTAATTCAACTTTTCAAGCATACATTTTAAAAAAAAATTATAAGTAAAAACATGAACTATATTTTTAACATTTTCTAACTTTAATTTAAATATGAACCAACCTGCATTTCAACCAACTGATAATAAAGCCCCTGAGCTATCATAAGTTCTTCATGTGTCCCTTCCTCAACAACTTCTCCATTACTAATGGCCACAATTTTGTCAGCTCTCTTTACTGTTGACAGCCTATGTGCTATGGTAATTGTTGTCCTACCATGTTGGGCCTAAGGTTAAATATAATTTGAGTGTGATTTGAAATATTTATAAATCTGCTTCAATCTTTTTCACTTAAACCAATTAGTCTAATTTGATTTTATAGTTAAATTAACTAAAAATCACCTTTTCCAGAGCGCTTTGAACAACAGCTTCACTTTCTTGATCTAAAGCAGACGTAGCTTCATCAAGCAGAAGTAACTTTGGATTCCTGACCAGTGCTCTGGCTATTGAAATTCTTTGTTTCTGTCCTCCACTAAGTTGTGCTCCTCGCTCACCAACATTAGTTTTGTAGCCCTAAATACATTTTTTTAAATATTAGTTTTGTAGCCCTAAATACATTTTTTTTAAATATTAGTTTTGTAGCCCTAAATACATTTTTTTTTAAATATTAGTTTTGTAACCCTAAATACATTTAAAAAACATTAGTTTTGTAGCCCTAAATACATTTTTAAAACATTAGTTTTGTAACCCTAAATACATTTTAAAAACATTAGTTTTGTAGCCCTAAATACATTTTAAAAACATTAGTTTTGTAGCCCTAAATACATTTTTAAAACATTTGTTTTGTAGCCCTAAATACATTTTTTAAAAACATTAGTTTTGTAGCCCTAAATACATTTTTTTAAAATCAGTTTTGTAGCCCTAAATACATTTTAAAAACATTAGTTTTGTAGCCTTAAATACATTTAAAAAAACATTAGTTTTGTAGCCCTAAATACATTTTAAAAACATTAGTTTTGTAGCCCTAAATACATTTTAAAAACATTAGTTTTGTAGCCCTAAATACATTTTTAAAACACTTGTTATAGCCCTAAATACATTTAAAAAACATTAGTTTTGTAGCCCTAAATACATTTTAAAAACATTAGTTTTGTAGCCCTAAATACATTTTAAAAACATTAGTTTTGTAGCCCTAAATACATTTTTAAAACATTAGTTTTGTAGCCCTAAATACATTTTTAAAACACTTGTTATAGCCCTAAATACATTTAAAAAACATTAGTTTTGTAGCCCTAAATACATTTTAAAAGCATTTATTTTGTAGCCCTAAATACATTTTTAAAACACTTGTTATAGCCCTAAATACATTTTTAAAACATTTGTTTTATAACCTTAAGTATATTTTTATAACATTTGTTTTGTAGCCTTCTATAAGCAAATAAAAAAACAATAAACATTTTTAACCCTAATTAATTTTATGGTGATCAAGTAAAAAATGACCAGGAAAAGAGTGTTACACAATAAAACCCTTACTAAACCAACACAAGAAAAAAGTACCTCAGGAAGTAACATGATAAAATCATGAGCATTTGCCTCTTTGGCTGCTTGATGAATGTCATGTTCTGTCGCATCCATCCTGCCAAATCTTATGTTCTCCTCAATGGAGGCATCAAACAAAGATGGCTCCTGGCTAACCACTCCAATATTTGAACGAAGCCATTTTAAATTCAATTCTTTTACATCATGCCCATCAACCAACACCTTTAAAACAAATTAAGTTGATTTTTGTAGAAGTTTTGTTGGTGTAGGTCTTTGTGTACAATTTAAAATCTTGTACTTGTAGATTAGGCCTAAGTAAACCAACACCTTAAAAAAAAAAAACCTTAAAATTTTAAAATGTGTGTATACTTACAGCTCCCTCTAGAGGATCATAGAACCTTTGAATCAGCTGGACTGAGGTAGATTTGCCACACCCACTAGGGCCAACAAAGGCTACATGTTGACCAGCATTAATGGTCAAGTTTAATTTCTGAAGCACCTGCGTCAATGAAAAAGATTAAAAATTTTAAAACAATATTTTGGCCTACTTGTACTAAATGAAAATAAAAAGTTATTAAAAAATGTATTAGAAACATTCCATGAATTTAAAAAAAAATAACTTAAAAAATCAGGAAAATATATTTTGGGCTAAAAAATTAGTCTTACCATCGCATCAGGTCTAGCAGGGTAGGCAAACCGAACATCTCTAAACTCAATGTCACCTGCTAAGGATGTAAGCTTATGTCCCAAGTCAGAGAAAGAATCAACTTTTGGTACCATAGAAATTACCGAAAAGATTTTAGATGCAGCACTACGGGCATTTGAAAAGCTTTCAAGACTGTTGAAGGCATTGCCAAGAGCATTTGCGCCAGTCATCACGCAGAAGAACACCTGCAAGTGTATAAAGAAAAAATAATGGACAAAGTTGTCATATCAAAGTAGAAGTTACTAAGTGTGTACCAAAGCTGAGATATTAGGCAATATAACTTAGATAATATTTTACTTTTACAAATTTTTAGGATAATTGTACTGATTCATTTGTACTTATTAATGAAAAAATAATTTTTTAAATAATTAGACCTAACGAAGTATATACTTTATAGTATATAGTATATAACCTACATATCATTCCCGATTGTTTAGTATTAGTATAAATCAATTCATAAATAAACTTACAGGTAAAATTCCTCCTGACAGTTGACTGTCCTTTTTTTGTACCAGGTAAATTCCAAACCACATGACCCCAGCAAACATCAGGAAAATCAAAAACCACAAGAGAGATTCACCCATGCCCAAGAGAAGACCTTGTTTTGTTACTGCTAGAACAGCTGTATTTAAATTTTCTTTATACCTGAAAAAGTGCTTTATAAATGTAGGTTTGGAAAATTAGGTTATATTTTTAAAAAAGCTGTTATGTTTAACTATTTGTTTATCACTAAATTGGTATATGTATGTATGTATGTATATATATATATATATATATATATATATATATATATCCTGTAGGCCTATATAAATCATATTTAAACTTGGTTTTTAACTCACTTTTCTTTTTCTTTCTCTTGACCTTGAAAAGCTTGTACAGTCCGTATTGACCTCAGGGCCTGATGAGCAATGTGCCCAGCTTTGGCGTAAGCATTACTCTCCTTTATGGCCATCCTATTCTTCACCTGTTTATCATCAAAGTTTTAGTTGCCCTTGAGTTAGTAAAAACTAATTTTAATTTTATGCTAGCCAATAGAAATATTTCTGCTTCCTTTTTTTTTACATGAAACGCCACATTGAAGATTTTTACTGTTTTAAATATTTTCTTTGTAAAAATTTAAACAGAATTTCTAGCTTACTTGCCCCGCAAAATGGAGCCAACATTATATTAATGTTACCCATATGGTCTTTCCTGAGTACTAAACTCATGACTTATGTTTTAGCCCTTAATCTACATCTAGACCAAGCAGCAAAAGATTATTCATTTCAAAATGACAAAACATCATTTCATATAATCTGTAGAATTTCAGTTTTTAAATATATTTATTCACATTTACCCTGCTTATTTACATTTCAAATTTATAACATGTTGATGGTAATTCCTGACATACCATGTGCCTGAATCAAAGCACAGACTTAGAGAAATAATACCTTAAAACCACCCTCAAACACAAAAACTTTTCATAAAAAATAATTTCTTTCAAGAGTCATGCAAATGGATTCTTTTAAAATTTAAAATAGCATCTAAAGCATCTATACATATATAGGCTAGAGATTATGTACAGAAATTAACATAGAAATATAAAAAAGATCTTTAAAAACTTATCAGAATTTTAAAAAGCAACTACTACAATTTGGTGTTATGCTAATTAAAAATAACAGTAGTAGAATACTACAGAATAAATGATATATGATGGCCATTTGAATTTTAAAATTCTATTTACTCAAAGTTTCCCCAAAAAAAATAATTTTTTACCCTGAGATTACCAATAAAAAGATTTACCCTGACAGTCAAAACCATAGCCAGTGTTAGCAGAGGGCTAAATACAGCAGCAACTAATGTCAACTTCCACGATTTTGTGAAGGCGATCACGTAGGCCGCTGCACATTTGGCCATCAACTGCAGGAACATGGCCACTTTATCTCCCATCCCTTCAGCTATTTTATTCACATCCCTAGAACAGATAAAATGTTTTATTCACATCCCTACAATAGATAAAATATTTTATTCACATCCCTAGAACAGATAAAATATTTTATTCACATCCCTAGAATAGATAAAATATTTTATTCACATCCCTAGTATAGATAAAATATTTTATTCACGTCCCTAGAATTGATAAAATATTTTATTCACGTCCCAAGAATGGATAAAACATTTTATTCACATCCCTAGCGTAGATAAAATATTTTATTCACATCCCTAGAATGGATAAAATATTTGGATCATGTCCAGATAAGCACTGCCACAAAAGTTAACACCCGCCACCCAAAAAAGTTTATAAAAAAGGATACAGGCCCTACTTTTAAATTTTACTGAAGAGGGGGAAATTGGGACATATTATTAATAATTTGCATGAAAAGGTCTGTATTTTGGTACCTTTAAACTTTAACCCCAACCCTAACCACAACTAAATGGATAAGAAGTTGTTTTTATGACTTGTGCTTAAATATTCGAATGTCTGGACATCAGCTATGGTTCACAAGTGACGGGGCTCAAATTTTTGCCCCTGTAATCTTTGCCCTTAACAGCAGGGCTTATCTGGACAAGATCTAAATATGTGATTCACATCCTTAGAATCAATACTTTACTTTATTAACATCTTTAGAATAAACATCATATAAGATATTGTATTTTATTGGATATCCATAATCAGAATCAAAGTTGAAGGATCAAAACTAACTTTTTATCATATGATTTGATGTGTGATCAATATATTAATATTATATTATTAGGCCTAGGCCCCTATACACTAATACTATACTAATAATATAGACATATTATTAGGAATATACACTGTATCACTAGATCTATATAGATCTATTTAAATTTACATGGTGAATAAAATTACATTTTAAATTATTTTGTCTTCCACTCTTATTGAAACAAATATTTAAAACATTTTAAAAACCTATAATAAGAAAGTAAGAAGAAACTAATATTAAAAATAAAAATTCGTATCCAACTTTCTCTGAAACCACTTCTGCATACACTTTTAAATTATGTGATTAGCTGAAGTAAATAAAGTGAGCTTACTCTAAAAATCTTGTGCTTATCTCCCCTCCATCATGTACATCAAACCAGCCCATCTCTTGGCTCATGACAGAACGAAAAAACTTTTTTCTTAGCGCGTTTATCTGGATAAATGAGACCATAATAAACAACTATTTCTTGACCATTAAATTTAGTTACGATTGAAATAATTCAATTTTTGAAGATGTAATACTTTTATTTTAATTGAACTTAGACATAGTACTATGAACCTAAATATGAAAGATTCTTAAATAAAATACCTGTCTTTCTCCCACCCAACAACTGACTTAAATAAAATACCTGTCTTTCTCTCACCCAACAACTGACTTAAAGAAAATACCTGTCTTTCTCCCACCCAACAACTGACCTAAAGAAAATACCTGTCTTTCTCCCACCCAACAACTGACCTAAAGAAAATACCTGTCTTTCTGCCGCCCATGTCCAACAGCTGATAGCAAAAAAGCTGCATATAAAAGAGCCAACACCGATGCCAATAAAGTAGTAAATGTAAGGCAGAACTTTTTCCTGTAAAGTTTCATGCTCTGTTGAGTTGTTGGTGCTGTGGGCATAAAGATTATCTGCATCAGTCAAGTGTGTATCTGTATCAGTCAAGTGTGTATCTGTATCAGTCACGTGTGTATCTGCATCAGTCATGTGTGTATATGTATCAGTCAAGTGTGTATCTGCATCAGTCAAGTGTGTATCTGCATCAGACAAGTGTTTAATTTTAAAACATTTTTTGTTGCATTTTGAAATGAACCAGCTGTAAACGAAGCAAGTTTTAAAGAAACCCCAGTTTTAAAATTATTTAAATCAAATCTTGTATACCAACCTGTTGTTGTCTTTTGAAAGAAAGACGTCGATGACTTCACCGAAGATGCTGAGAGTTACAGGCATGGCCAGACCTTGGCTAACTGCTGCTACAGAGCCGATCAACATCATAAATACATCCACGCAGGTTGCAAACTTAAACTGTGTATTTAGAATAGTTTGTGTAGTTACAACATGTAAGGCATGTAACTTTTCAAGATCAACTGATTTGTGTAGGCCTACATATCAAACACGCGGAATATTGGCTAGATCATCTTGTCCGTTCGTGAATTGGCCGGCCAATGTACGAAATACTCTGTCAATTTTGAGATCTTCGGTCATTGTCCAAGTACTATGTGTCGTACTATATATATATATATATATATATATATATATATATATATAATATATATATATATATATATATATATATATATATATATAGTGCCTATGCATACAGATAGAGAGTGCAAGCTGTGTGTATTATGTATATAAGTGAGTATCACAGTAGTATCAGTATGTCTGAAACATAGCATTTTTGTTATGTAGGTAATTTAAAAAACCTACCAGCTCTAAGACCCCAACCGCTTCAGATTTTTTAGCAGGTTTACTTTCCCCACAACAGCCGGACTTTGTGCCCTCTACTTCTGCATCCTCCATATCTTCGCCTCTATTTGTCTGATGATGGTTCGCTCCATTGGCTGACATCGCGGGTATAATCGTTTCCTCCGTTCTCAGATTTTGTTCCAAGAATTAGACTTCTAACACTGGAGCAGTTTACTGCAACAACGATGAGTTGAGCCAGAAGAGAGTGAAAGGAAAAACATGTTTTAATGACACTTGACTACGTACACTATATGACCACTGCTAAGTGACATATTAATTAACTCATATTCGTCCTTATGCTCCTTCTTGGGCCATCATTTCCAAATAATCCTCGACATCGGTGTGTGTGAGAAATATTTATAATTAAAAATGTATCAATGTTCTACTTACTGAGTGAGCCGTGGATTAAGTGAAGAAGAACTAACGGAATTTTAACGCCTGTCGTATAGATAAATGCTTTATGTAGACACTAGAGTGGGTCTTGTCTAGTTGAATGGCTCCAGTTTCCTGTCTATTGAGAGATCTCTGACTGGACAACAGATACCGACAGTTTCCGGTCTATTTAGAGATCACGGGCAGGACAACAGATACCGACAGTTTCCGGTCTATTGAGAGATGACTGGCTGGACAACATATACCGACAGTTTCCGGTCTATTGAGAGATGACTGGCTGGACAACATATACCGACAGTTTCCTGTCTATTGAGAGATCACTGGCTGGACAACAGATACCGACAGTTTCCGGTCTATTGAGAGATGACTGGCTGGACAACATATACCGACAGTTTCCTGTCTATTGAGAGATCACTGGCTGGACAACATATACCGACAGTTTCCTGTCTATTGAGAGATCACTGGCTGGACAACAGATGCCGACAGTTTCCGGTCTATTGAGAGATGACTGGCTGGACAACAGATACCGACAGTTTCCTGTCTATTGAGAGATGACTGGCTGGACAACATATACCGACAGTTTCCTGTCTATTGAGAGATCACTGGCTGGACAACATATACCGACAGTTTCCTGTCTATTGAGAGATCACTGGCTGGACAACATATACCGACAGTTTCCTGTCTATTGAGAGATGACTGGCTGGACAACAGATACCGACAGTTTCCGGTCTATTGAGAGATGACTGGCTGGACAACAGATACCGACAGTTTCCTGTCTATTGAGAGATCACTGGCTGGACAGCAGATACCGACAGTTTCCTGTCTATTGAGAGATCACTGGCTGGACAACATATACCGACAGTTTCCTGTCTATTGAGCAGATACCGAGCCAATCTCTGATGACGGGAGATATCTATCGTGTTTTCTTTGCTCCTTGTTTTACTGATCAACACAAAATAACTTTCGTCAATCGCTCTCTGATGCCTAATCAGATTAATTTTATAAACAGCTAATAACTGTGCATATATATATATATATATATATATATATATATATATATATATATATATATATATATATAAATTATTTAGGCTATTTATGTAGGCTTTTGGCGTATATATTTTGCTTTTTTTGCAGACTACATTAATTGACAAATAATGTGTAAGTAATGTTCCGTATGTAAATAACACACACGCACAAATAGGCCTTTGTGTATGTGCGTGTGTGTTACATACAGTCGAAACATGATAGACACGTCGTCTGCACGCCATCGCTAGATCAGGAAGTCTACTACGCTATCCATTGCTTAAGTCAGGGGTCTCCAAACTACGGCCCGCGGGCCGGATGCGGCCTGCGATGTCCTCTCATCCGGCCCGCGGAGATCTTTTTGTCCACGGAAAAAACGTTTGTTGGTAATGGCTGAGGAACTTTGCCCAGAAAAATCACGACATGCCTGGAAGAAACTGGCCCCGAACTGAAAATTGATAGTTGATGCGGCCCTCGGACTGAAAAGTTTGGAGACCCCAGGCTTAAGTGAACGCCCATCTTTAGATTGCATGAGCGAGATATGTTTCTCCGGAAGGCAGTTTTTTTCCTTCTTCCTGTCACCATCACGTGACTTGCAGAGTGATTGAAAACTCACTGCACATTGACGACAATGTGACCTAGTTATTCGGGATCGTGCTCTTGATATTCGTGCCCTTGACATTCGTGACCTTGACATTCGTGTCCTTGACATTCGGGATCGTTCTAATGAATCAGGGGATATTGGACACTTCTCACTGTGCCATGGGCAATTTGACGGTGATAAGCTATTACTACAATGTTCTGTATCCTCCACATGTTTGCCTCCATTGGTCTGATGATGGCTCGCCCCATGGCTGACGTTGTGCCATTTGTTTTACTATGTCCATTTTCTAATGGCTCAGTTTGTCCATTGGGCGTGTCACTGATAACAGTTTCTTCCTTTGTCATCTTATATATTTAGACCTGGTAAAACCAAATAGATTTCTACAACTTTAGCTCGTGAATTGTTAGCTCTAGCACAGATTGTAATTGTAGTGTAAGCAAATGTTCAACATTTAGTCTTCCATCAAATATTTTACCCAACAGGAACCTTAAGGCCGTTGACAAACTGGCAACAAATTAATTAGGTGTTTGTGAACCACATATCATGAACTTGTCTTCTAGAACTTTTGATGATGTGGTCTACAACAGATGTTATTGATGATAATTTGTATGGCGAACTGTATTACTGTTAATGATGTTTTGTATAACTGTTGATGATGTGTTGTATAACTGTTGATGTGTTGTATAACTGTTGATGATGTGTTATATAACTGTTGATGTGTTGTATAACTGTTGATGATATGTTGTATAACTGTTGATGTGTTGTATAACTTTTGATGTGTTGTATACGTGTTGATGATGTGTTGTATAAGTGTTGATGATGTGTTGTATAACTTTTGATGTGTTGTATAACTTTTGATGTGTTGTATAAGTGTTGATGATGTTTTGTATAACTGTTGATGATGTGTTGTATAACTGTTGATGATGTTTTGTATAACTGTTGATGATGTTTTGTATAACTGTTGATGTGTTGTGTAACTGTTGATGTGTTGTATAACTGTTGATGTGTTGTGTAACTGTTGATGATGTGTTGTATAACTGTTGATGTGTTGTATAACTGTTGATGATGTGTTGTATAACTGTTGATGATGTTTTGTATAACTGTTGATGATGTTTTGTATAACTGTTGATGTGTTGTGTAACTGTTGATGTGTTGTATAACTGTTGATGTGTTGTATAACTGTTGATGATGTGTTGTATAACTGTTGATGATGTGTTGTATAACTGTTGATGATGTGTTGTCTAACTGTTGATGATGTGTTGTATAACTGTTTATGATGTGTTGTATAACTGTTGAGGATGTGTTGTATAACTGTTGATGATGTGTTGTA
Source organism: Physella acuta (assembly GCF_028476545.2). Lineage (NCBI taxonomy): Eukaryota > Metazoa > Mollusca > Gastropoda > Physidae > Physella > Physella acuta. Next base: position 430,764 of record NW_026731596.1, read on the forward strand.
TAACTGTTGATGTGTTGTATAACTGTTGATGATGTGTTGTATAACTGTTGATGATGTGTTGTATAACTGTTGATGATGTGTTGTCTAACTGTTGATGATGTGTTGTATAACTGTTTATGATGTGTTGTATAACTGTTGAGGATGTGTTGTATAACTGTTGATGTGTTGTATAACTGTTGATGATGTGTTGTATAACTGTTGATGTGTTGTATAACTGTTGATGATGTGTTGTCTAACTGTTGATGATGTGTTGTATAACTGTTTATGATGTGTTGTATAACTGTTGAGGATGTGTTGTATAACTGTTGATGTGTTGTATAACTGTTGAGGATGTGTTGTATAACTGTTGATGATGTGTTGTATAACTGTTGATGATGTGTTGTATAACTTAATTATTTACTGTAAAACTGTTGATGATTGATGTGACCTGTAACCAGTAGCGTAGCGAGGGGGGGGGGGGGGCGGGGGGGGTACATATGTCCCCGGGCGCCGACCTTAGGGGGGCGCCAAATTGAAAGTTTGAGGGGGGGGTGCAAATGAAAAGTTCGAGGGGGGGGGGGGGTGCAAATGAAAAGTTCGAGGGGGGGGGGTGCAAATGAAAAGTTCGAGGGGGGGTGCAAATCGAAAAGTTCGAGGGGGGGGGGGGTGCAAATCGAAAATTTGCTCCCAAGGGGGCGCCAAATTGAAAGTATGTCCCCGGGCGCCGTATAACTGAAAATGTAACATATATCTGTTGGTGATGTAACATAAAACTGTTGGTGATATGTCATATAACTATTGATTATGTGATATTAACCTAAGCTGCTTACATCAAACAACACAAAGACCTCCAGCTTTTACCACAAACTGGAACGAACACATGTAGATGCCTTAATTTAAAGGTCACAGTTCTAAATGTCATGTTACCAACGTGTGTAGTGATCATTGACAAGAAAGATCTCAGGACAAGATATAGAATACATTATTTATGGGGCCTGTCATTATATGAGAATCACACCCTGAATTTTTCATACAGAGTTCAACAAATCCACGTTTCAAACATCCGTCATATCCATAATCCACAGTTTAAACAATTAATTAACCCAAAGTTAATAACGTCAAAATATTAGTGTAACTTCAACAACACTAACCTTTACTTTAACTTTAATGTTAAGATACGATAATTGATACGTGACCTCAGAACAACTAGAGGATAAGTTAAAAACGTTCACAACTCTCCTCATACATTGACCACCATAGGGACATTTCTTTCTCTCAAGTCCTTCATTATTTTCTTGTATCTATGTTTATCGGTCTTCAAAAAAACTTTTCTCAACACTGAGTTGCATTTCCATGTGAATTAATGTTTATATAAATCAACCCTGTACGTCATTGTTACACCTTTTGACTGGGTTGTGGATAGGGCGGAGTGCAAGTCATTGGACGGGACCTGGCCAGACTTTTCAAGCTTTGAATGTTCATTTAATTTCTGGTGATTGAGTTGTGAATTGGTTTTGTGTGGCTGTACCCAGTCAATTTTTTTATCACCTTTTGTGTGTCACCTTTGTATGTCACCTTTTGTGTATACGGGCATCTATGACGTCAAAATAATAACATAAAACAGAAGCCGCTTTAACATAGCTGATAAACAATACCAGGGACCTAGTACATAGGTCAGACATTACGTGTGAGCCACCACATCTCCACAGTGGACAACTTCTATACCCGCATGTAGATCTACATACTGGGATGGGGTATGGTGAACTGACACGGCGTATGGTGAACTGACACGGCGTATGGCGAACTGACACGGTGTATGGCGTATGGTGAACTGACACGGCGTATGGCGAACTGACAAGGCGTATGGCGAACAGACAGGACACATGGCGAACTGACACGGCGTATGGCGAACTGACACGGCGTATGGCGAATTGTGGCGGCGAACTGAGACGGCTAATGGCGAATCGTATAGTTAGCAGGTAATGTTGTTGATAGGACGGGTAGCGTCAACATTAAGCTGCACACAGCAGCTAAAGTACAGAGAGTTAAAATGTATAAACCACCTTTTTGTTGCGAACTTTAATATCAACAAGTTGGAACTAATTCTCTCCCCTAGTGCTTAGACTTCACCAGCCTCCATTTAAAGCCAAGAGAGTTACAGTTCTTGGAATGAGGTAGTGTAGGCGGCAGGTGAAGATCATCCATAGCTCACCTTTCTCTCGTAGTCAAGCAGGCACTGGTGCCACGGTAGCAGTACCCGGCACAGGCACACGGCTGTACCGGTACAGACCGGCAGCCGGCACTAACGCACTACTGTACTAGCAGCAATGATGTTTAACTGTACCAGTTGTTTAAGTATTTTTGATGACCCGATATTTTCTAACGTTTAATGATTGTAAACAAATTTGGCATGTATTTTTCAAGACATACAGTCCTGTGAAAACAAAATCTCGGCTAACTAGTCCAAGATATATCCCATAAAACTTCTTCACTTTTATTCTCATTAGTCGCCTTCATGATACCCAGTTTAACTTTTTTCCTAAACTTATGTCTTAGGTTAAAATAGCTCCGGATTGAAAGATACATTAAACTAACTGCTACATACAAATACAATTCGGGTAAATATTCAAAAGTTCGGATCTATTCTACTCCACTGGACCACATCAATGGTATGAGATGTGAAGGTTGACAGGTGGGGACAACAGTACAGGTAGCAGGTCAAACTGGTGGGTCACACTGGTGGCTTTAGATCTTCATGTTCCATTCGAAGACTCAGCGATTCAATAGTCAATAAATCATTATATATATATATATATATATATATATATATATATATATATATATATATATATATATATATATATATATATATATATATATATATATATATATATATATATATATGCACAGTTATTAGCTGTGTATACCATTAACCTGATCATTTTTAGCCTTTTAAGATTAGGCAAAAGGGAAGTTTAAAAAAAACGGATTGTTTAATTATGTAATCTTTAGTCGCATTGGAATGGAAAGGAGAATACTCGCGTCAACAAAACATTCTCTAGGATTAGGGAAAGGCCAGCTATCAGAAAATGAGGTAAGTACGTGAGTTCTCGCGATAAACTACGTCAAAGACAGATCTAATATGTCATGTGCATTGTATTGGGCGGTTTCTGTAGGGCAATAAAACTATCTACTAGGCTGGTGGCGAATATTAAACACAACTACCCGTTACATTGTCCAAAACGTATATATCGGCCTGTCTCTCTACCTGTCTGGCTATCTGTCTGCGAGCCCTGCAAGCCTGTCAACGCTGTAAACCTGCCAGTCTTTAAACCTGCCAGTCTTGTGAACCTGCCAGTCTTGTAAACCTACCAGTCTTTAAACCTGCCAGTCTGTAAACCTACCAGTCTTTAAACCTGCTAGTCTTGTGAACATGCCAGTCTTTAAACCTGCCTGTACTGTAAACCTGCTTATCCTGTAAACCTGCCAGTCTATAAACCTGCCAGTCTTATAAACCTGCCAGTCTTTAAACCTGCTAGTCTTGTAAACCTGCCTGTACTGTAAACCTGCTTATCCTGTAAACCTGCCAGTCTTGTGAACCTGCCAGTCTTTAAACCTGCCTGTACTGTAAACCTGCTTATCCTGTAAACCTGCCAGTCTTGTGAACCTGCCAGTCTTTAAACCTGCTAGTCTTTTGAACCTGCCAGTCTTGTAAACCTACCAGTCTTTAAACCTGCCAGTCGTGTAAACCTGCCAGTCTATAAACCTGCCAGTCGTGTAAACCTGCTAGTCTTTTAAACCTGCCTGTACTGTAAACCTGCTTATCCTGTAAACCTGCCAGTCTTTAAACCTGCCAGTCCTGTAAACCTGCCAGTCTTTAAACCTGCCAGTCCTGTAAACCTGCCAGTCCTGTAAACCTGCCAGTCCTGTAAACCTGCCAGTCCTGTAAACCTGCCAGTCTATAAACCTGCAAGTCCTGTAAACCTGCAGCCCGACAGAGCTAAAGAAAACCTGGATCTCACCAGCAAGCTGTACATGTAAACATTGAACCACCGGCCTGTCGTGTTTATGTTCTGCAGGTGATTCGACACAGTTCTCCCCCCTTACATCGTTTTAACTCCAATCCAGGGGCGGAACTACCATACCGCCAGACCCCGCAATGCGGGGGGGCCCAGGACGTTTAGGGGCCCAGTTCCGACCACAAAACAATGATTTTTTTTTTCAAAAATCATGTTTTTCATGCATCTGGAAAGGGGAT